>NW_024427562.1:0-127625 GCF_017639655.2 Falco naumanni
GAGAGCTGTGGTGAGTCCTGGTCCGTGGACCCTGTCTCCCCTCTTGTGTGCCCCAGGCGCCCCCTGCCCCTCCTCTGGCCCCCCCTCCCTTCCCTGTGCCGCTCTGATTTTGTGTGTGTGGGTGTGACCCCGGGCTGGACCGAAGCTGCTCTTACCGCTCCCCCTCCTCCGCCTGGACAGGGGGACAGAATATAAGCAAAAAGCTCACGAGTGGGCACAAGGATGGGGAGGTCACTCCGCATACCTCCGTGGGCGAAACAGACTGAACCTGGGGAAATCAGCGCGGATTGATTAGCCAGTCAAGTCAGAGCAGGAGAATGTGCAGGGATAAAGCATATCGTGTCAGAACAACCTTCCCTCCAGCCCCCATTTCTACGGGGCTTAACTTTACTGCCGATTTTCCCTGTCTCCTCCCCCGCAGGGGGATGGGGAAACGGCAGCTGCGGTCAGTTTGATCACACGTTGTTTCTTGTTCTTTCTCCTCCTTTTCCTCCTCCTCCCCAAACCTTGCCATACAAACCCATCGGTGTTTTGATTCCCTGTAGCTCTCCATCTATTCTTCTGTTGCTTCCCTCTTCCTTCTGTCTTTCTCTCTCATTCTGCTGCTCCCTTCTCTTTTACTCTCTCTGCTTGTGTCCCACTCCCTCTCCTTCTCCCCTTTTCTTCATCCTCCGCCTCTGTCCGCAGCCCAGGGCTGGTTTTCCCTTTACATCTCTGTCCTCATCTGTATCCTCTCTTTTTAGAGTTTTCTTCTTCTTCTCTTCCCTCCCCCCCCCCCCCCCCCTCCCCCCCCGCCTTTCCCTAATGTTTACTGGTCTGTTCCCTGACGTTCTTTTCCTCCTTGCACCTGTACGTGCCACTCGGGGTCCAGGGAGTTGTCTGGAGGCGGGGAGCACCTTCAGAAAGTCTGTGTCCAAAGAGGCACTTACTACTGTGGAATTCCTGACTCCCCCCAGGCATGGGAATCTCCCAAGCCAACACCACAACTGACCTTTTCTTGGTGTTTTTTAAAGGTGATGCCATGAAAGGATGGGGTAAGAAAACCTGATGCCCTAAGCGTGTCATTTCCAGAGAAACATGTTGCTTATGTGCCTTCATCTGGGAGAGGGACAGGTGAGTACATTGTGTTGACTTGTTCAGCACAGGCTGTGCTTTCTATTAAGAGGAATGACCTTCTTTTTCTTTGTAAGAGGTTAGGGGTTGCTTTTTCTGAGAATTCTGCCCGTCTGTTCAACAATTGCTGATGTGTTGCGTGCTTTTCCCTCGAGGAAAAGGACCCTGTCTCAGTCTTATTTATTCACCATTGCTCGCTCTGTTGTAGAAAAAATTTCTCACCATAAGGCTCCAGCATTTCCAAACGGCAGCTTGGTGGTCTGCATAATGTATCTGTAGTCCCGTCTCAAGGAATGCGTTAATGGTGTTATGAATTATAAATTCGTAAAAAAATTAAAAAGTAAAAAATTAAAAGCTTCCTACCGTAGGAAGACAGTGTGTTGGGTTTGAAACCTTTGGGTAGGACGGAAGGAGGTTGCCACCCTGGGTCAGTGGTGAGTGCTGGCATGTGTCGTCTGATCTAGAGCTGATGTCTGTCACCACTTTAGCTCTAGAATTACTCTGAGACGCAGGGAACTCCAGTTCCCTTCAGCTGCAGCCTGGAGGTTTTCCAAGCAGTGGGATGAAATTCCTGTCACAAGCTGTAACCCAGCTTAAGGAGAAGGGGGCACAGTTTGAGTTTTCTTCCACGTAGGCATCTGGGAGGTACAGTTCTGAGCTTGATACTGCTACTAGGAGATGCTTTCGAGTGAACTGAGTGTGGCTCTGGCGACCCAAAGCTGGACAGGGTTGGCAATGGTGATGTAGAGTTTTGGTGGTAAACTTGACCAGCCTGTCTTAACGAGCAGGCATGTTCTTTGTTTGCAAGCCACCGTTTAGTCCCATCTAGGCATCCCGAAAGTTGAAGGGCCGTGGTCACATCATCCCTTGGTCACACGCAATGAACAGTTGCCTGTGCAGAGTTGTTAAGTTTTTAATAGCTATACATTTGTGTTCATGTTAAAATACTGTTTGAAGGATAAAGGGGACACATCCTCTACTTGTGGTGTTCAGGAGATCCATGTGGAAGAGCACCTGAACCATCCATGTAATGGCTTCATGCGTGTTCATACGAGCCAGCCCTGAGCAAAACGCACGAGAAGGGAGCAGAGAAGCTGTCAGGACCGCCTCGGCTTGTGTAGCTCCCAGCTGTGGCCGGGATGTGCTACGGGAGCACCGGGCAGTAAGATGAACTGAGGCGAAACCTTTCCTTACAGCTTCTGTAATGAGATCTTTCTTAACCAGTAGTAACTTCTGTAATAAGGTGGTTTGTAACAAGATACTACTTTTTTAAAAATAACTTGTGTAATAAGATGTTTTGTAATAAGGTATTTTAAATAAGTAGCACCTTCTGTAATAAAGATGTTTTTACCGACAGTCTTGTTACCGGGAGCAGGGTGGGATGTGGTTTCCCGTGTGTGCCCTGTTGTGCCCCTGCCCAGGCAGGGTGGGCCTCAGGTGATCAGGTTCTAGTCTGCCGTTGGAAAGCGTATTTTGTAGTGCCCGACAGAAATGCGGTTGCTCTGTACGCTGCCGAGGGAAACATACCCGAGCCCTGCTGTGTACTCAGCGTTCCCTTTTCTTCCTAGATCTCCGTCTGCCTGCTGGACGCACCTTGGAAGCGGGGGTGCTTTCCTGGCAGGTGACAGACGTGCAGCAGCTGCCAGCTGGCTTCCCTTGTCAGACGTGTAGCGGTGCTGCAATAAATGGAGCTTGGCACGGCAACGGGGTGTCGCATCGGTGTTCTCTCCGTGTTCTTGACGGACCAAGGGTGAGCGTGTCACAGCTGGAAGAAACAGCTGCTTCCTGTTCCAGCGGGTTCTCGCTGACACGTGTATCACCCAGCGGCCCGCTGCCCGGCGGAGCAGTTCCCAAGCCGGCGGCCGCTCTTCCCTTTGCGCCATGTCCCAGTTCCTGTGGGGCGGCCGCGGCAGCGAGGGGGGGGGGGGGCGGTGCGCGGGGCTCACGCTGCTGCGGACGCGCTGCTCTGCTCCGCTCGGGCTGCGACTGCCTGCGGCGGTGGGTGCTGCCCTTGATGCTGCTGGGGGCTCTGGGCTCCGCTCGCACCTGCCTGCCTGCTGCCTGCGCACCGCGGGGCTGCCTGCTGGCTTCTAACCCTTTGTTATTAGAAATACCGACTGGGGGGGGGTGGGGGGGGAGGGTTTAAAAACAACGACCAGACATCACCAGACCTACGCAGTTTTCTTAAGCTGCAGGAAATAACTTTGGCCCAGGATTTACAGCCCAGTTTCCACCCGCCCCGGCCCTGGGCTTCCCGGGCTGCAAGCACACGCTGCTGGGTCAAGTCGAGCTTCTCATCCACCAACACCCCACAGTCCTCCTCCTCAGGGCTGCTCTCCATCCGTTCTCTGCCCAGCCTGCGCTTGTGCTTGGTGTTGCCCCAGCCCACATGCAGAACCTGGCACTTGGTGCTTCTTTCCTACTTTCCGTTAGATCTAAAGATGTGGGTGACTTCCCTTCTACGGAACATGCAGCAAGAGCACTATGTCAAATCAAGGTTCTCTTTGACTTTCAGATTTTTTTCACAGGTTGGTACTTGCGTAGTGGCTGCTTAGAAAAGAAATCTTTGCCCAGAGGAGCCTGCTGTGTGGCCCAGCTCTCAACGAGGTGTTCAGGCCTGGACATAACTTTTAATACCAAAGTGCAAACCAGTTCTGTTTTGATGGAGTTCTGAGAGTTCTGCCACCGTTTAGGTAACAGCGTGAAACGTTGGCATGTGGCTGAACTTTGTTGATTCAATAGCTGGTAAATATTCCCTGGCCAGCCTTCCAAAAGTAGTCTGTCCAGGGGGATGCAGGAGGCTTGGCAGCAAGTAAAGCAGGGCTTTGCAGGGTAGGGGGGTGGTTTCTCATTGAACGTGTCCTCAGGGAGACTGACATGTTTGAAGCAAACGGGAGGCTGGTGGAACAGGTGCACACAGCCAGTGTGCGTGTTGTAAATAGATGTTATGATTGCTAGCCTTAGGCTCTGTGTTAGCAATTACTATATCCAAATATAAAAAAATTGGAAAATATCAGAGCTGCACAACAAAGGACAGCCCTGGGAAGCACAAAAGCCAGGAAACAAAACCAGTGCATTTACAGGTACCTTAACTCTGCATCTTCACGTTATATGGTTTGCTGTTAGATGCTGGCAAAACAGAGTGTATTACTTCTGGAAGAACTAAATTCTGCAGCAGAGTAATAATGAGTGCTGCTTATCGTATGGAGCCTTTCCCTCTTTGTAGACAAGTCAGCTAAGAAGTTAATTGTATTTGTGATTGCTTTTGCTAAAAATGGTCTGGCGCTGGAGGCTGTCCCAGTGTGCCTCCCCAGCCGAGGGCAGAGCCGTGTTTTTTTGCTACTCGAACGTTGTTCCTTACGTGATAATACCGCTGTAAGGGTACCCAGTAATTCACAAGTGGAGCTGCAACCCTTTGCAGCCTGGGATCAGATGAGAAGATGCCAACAAGTGATGTTGCAAGGTGGGACACGTGCTTGCCCCGGTGTCTCTCTCACTTTCATGCACTCTTCAGCCTTTGCCCTCAAGATCGAAGTCTTTTGGCCAGGAGGCTCCGTGAAGCCATGGCTGCTTCTGGAGTGCCTTGTGCTGCATGGAAGGGGAAGAAACGAGAAGCCCTACGCTCAGTTCCTCCTCCTCCTCGCTCATAGTTCAGGAGAGAGCGCAGAACCCAGCTGGAGTGTGTGCATCCCTGTAGGGACTCTGTAACCGTCAGACTGGTAGACTTCAGAGCTTTTGGAGAGCAACTCTGAATTCATTGGGTCACAGATCTATACAACTTGCCACCAAGGGTACCACGTGATCAGTTTTCTATACAAAGTATAATTTAGCTGTTAGGCAAAGCAGAAGTTCAGGTCTCCATCTCTGGGTCCTCAGTGGAGATGTACAGCAGAGATGCAGGAGCCTCCAGGCACAATAGTGAATTGTGTAAAACAGCGCCAAGGATGCAATTAACCATTTAGCTGACTGCAGAGGCAGACGGGCACTGTATGCCAGCCGCTCCTCGTTACTACTCTCTGTCTGCACAGCCACCTTGAGAAGACCTTGGGACTATGTTAGCGAGAGAGCTCCTCACAGACACTCAGCATCACCTTGCCTTGCTCATGCTGCAGTGGCTGTCGGGGCAGCAGCGGGAAACCAGTGGGCGTTGCTCCAGCACCATGGCTGAGCGCTCAGTCTCGGGCTCTTCAGATCACACCAGAGTGAGCCAGGAGTTTAGTTGAGGCTTGAGAAACGAAAGCACTTGTAGACGTGCCTCTCAGCTGGGAACCTTTAGGTGATGGCTGTGTAAACCCTCTCTCGGCTTTTTCTTGTTTCAAGCTAAGCTGTTTGGCTTTGCATTGTGGATGAGCACTTTTACGGCCAGAAAATAACAGAGAGGTTACTTGATGCTTCTGGATGATTGCTGCGGGCTAAATGGCATGTGCTGATGGTATCAGATGCACTTTAGCCTTGTGCTCCAAACGAATCTGGGAGTAAAAACTCAACTGATAAACTACAAATGCACCGCATACTCTGGCTTTGGGTTCTTGAGTCATTAAAAGTAAACTGAGGCTCTCTAAAGAATAATTTTGTCCACATAAGTTAAAACAGGATGGCACCTTCTGCCATTCCACTTTCAAGAAAGGAACTTTTTCCTTTCCCCCCCTCCTCCCCCCTCCTCCCCCCTCCTCCTCTGCGGTGCGTGGCGGGCGAGAGGCGCGGGCATCTCCTCTGCCGGGCAGGCTCAGCCGGCAGCCTCTGCACTGCGAGGCCCAGCCAGCTCGGGCGAGTCGCCAGAGCCCCGGCGCGGCAAAGTCCCTTCAGTCCCTTCTGGCCACCCTGTCCGGACTGCGCGGCCGGGCTGAGGAGGGGGGCGGCTCCCCCGTCTCTCCCTCCCTCCCTCCCTCCAGCTCCCGGGCAGGACAAGCAAGCCAGCACCAGTGGGAAGCGCGCGCACACCATCATGTCAAAGAAAAAGAAAAATGGACTCCGAGTGCGGGGTATTCCAAGAAAAGTGGACTTCTGATTATTTTTTCACGGAGTACAAAGAAAGAGCTGTTTGTCTGATATGCCAGTATTCAGTGTCTGCGTTCAAGGAATACAATTTGCGTCAACACTACGAAACTCAACATAAAGGTAAATATGATTCTTTGGTCGGACAAGTGAGAAAAGTTAAAATATTAAGACTGAAACATGGGTTGACAACTCAGCAAAAAACTTTTGTGAAGCAAAAGCAGCTCAATACATCATCACTTTGAGCAAGCGATCAAGTTGCCAAGCTCATAGCATGCGCTGGCAGAGCATTCATAGAGGGAGAATTTGTTACGTGTTTCGGTAAAGCACTTAGAAGAAGAATTAAATTATTTAAACTAACCCTGGTACTGAATTGGAAATTATAATTAAAAAACATACCTGCATTGTGGCAAAATACGTAGATACACTATTCATGGTGGGTGGGTGGGGTTTTTTTGTTTTGAATGATCTACGCAAGTGAGTAAAGTGCTTCATATGTGAAACTGTATTAGGAGTCATCTGAAAATACTGAGGAAAAATAAAACATTGTGGAGGCAATATTGAGGCAAACCCCATCACTCGGATGCCTGGAAAAGGCAAGAGCACGCCTGCAGTCCAGGCGGTGAGGCTGTAAAGAGGCTGTGTAAGGACACCGGTGATGACTAATACCTTGTCCTCTCGAGATGCAGACTTGTGTGGTTTGCAGCAAAACAAAATAGCACGTCAGCACAGGATACGGATGAATTTCCACAAGTCATGCCAAAACGAGCTGGTTTGCCTTTACAATTCATTTATCAAAGCCGCGGGGGGTCCCGGTCCCGGGGTCCCGGTCCCGGTTGGAGCCCCGTGGTTCCCGGTCCCGGACGCGGTCCCGAGCCGCAAGGGTCACTATCCCGGGGTTCCCGGTCCCAGTCTAGGTCTCGAGCCCTAGTCCGGTGAGTCCCGGTCCGAGCCCGGGGGTCCTTGTCCCACTCCCGATCCCGAGCCCCCGGGGGTCCCTGTCCCGGTTTCGAGCCGCGGGAGTCCTGGTCCCGGGAGTCCCGGTCCCGGTCCCTGGTCCGAGCCGCAGGGGTCTCGGTTCCGAGGATCCCGGTCCCGGTCCCGAGCTGAGGGGTGTCCCGGTCCCCGGGGTCCGGTTTGGTCCCGAGCCGCCGGGGTCCCGGTCCCTAACCGCGGGGGTCACGGCTCCCAGTGGTCCCGGTCCCAGTCCTGAGCTGCGAGAATGCCGGTCCCGGTCCCGGTTTCGGTCCGAGCCGCGAGGGTCCCAGTCCCGGTCTCGGTCCAAGCCGTGGGGGTCCCAGTCCTGGTTTCGAGCTTCAGAGGGTCCCGGTCCTGGGAGTCCCGGTCCCGGTCCCTGGTCCAAGCCGCAGGGGTCCGCTCCCGGGGTCTTGGCCCCAGTCCCGGTCCGAGCCGCGGGGGGATCCCGGTCTCGATGCCCAGCCGCGGGGGGTCCCGGTCCCGGGGGTCTTGGCCCCAGTCCCGGTCCGAGCCGCGGGGGGATCCCGGTCTCGATCCCCAGCCGCGGGGGGTCCCGGTCCCGGGGTCTTGGCCCCAGTCCCGGTCCGAGCCGCGGGGGTCTCGGTTCCGAGGATCCCGTTCCCGGTCCCGATCCGCTGTGGTCCGGGTCCCCGGAGTCCCGGTCGCGGTCCCGAGCCGCGGGGGGTCCCAGTCCCCGGGGTCCGGAGGTCCCGGTCCCGAGCCTCGTGGGTCCCGGTCACAGGGGTCCCGGCCGCGGTCCCGAGCCACGGGGGGTCCCGGGTCCCGGTGGTCTAGGTCCCAGTCCTGAGCTGCGAGAATGCCGGTCCTAGTCCCGGTCTCGGTCCGAGCCTCGGGGGGGTCCCAGTCCCGGTTCCGAGCCGCGGGTGGGTCCCGGTTGCCGGGAGTCCCCGGTCCCGGTCCCTGGTCCAGAGCCGCAGGGGTCTCGGTTCCGAGGATCCCGGTCCCGGTCCCGTGCAGCGAGGGTCCCGGTCCCCGGGGCCACCGGTCGCGGTCCCGAGCCGCCGGGGGTCCCGATCCAGAGCGCGGGGGTCACGGGTCCCAGCGGTCCAGGTCCAGTCCCTGAGCTGCGAGAATGCCGGTCCTGGTCCGAGCCGCGGGGGTCCCAGTCCCGGGGGTCTGGGTCCCGGTCCCTGCTCCGAGACCACGGGGGGTCTCGGTTCCGAGGATGCCCGGTTCCACGGTCCCAAGCCGCGGGGGGTCTCGGTTACAGGGGTCCCTGTCCCGAGCCACGTGGGTCCCTGTTCCGAGCCGCGGGGGTCCCGGTCACCGGGTCCCGGTCGCGGTCTCGAGCCACGGAGGGTCCCGAGTCGCCGGGGGTCCCGGTCCCCGAGCCTCGGGGGTCCCAGTCCCGGTCCCGAGCTGCGGAGTCCGCCGTCCCGAGCCGGCGGTGTCCCGGCCCCCGTCCCGAGCCGCCGGGTGTCCCGGTCCCCGGGGTCCCGGTCGCGGTCCCGAGCCGCGGGGGGTCCCGGTTCGAGCCACCGGGGTCCCTGTTCTTCGGTCCCGAGACTCGAGGTGTGTCCCGGTCACCCGGGGTACCGTTCGCGGTCTCGAGAGCCGGCGGGGGGTCCCAGTCCCGGTCCTGAGTCGCTGGGTTGTCCCGGGTCCCGTTGGTCGCGGTCGGTCTGGTCCCGGAGCCGGCGGGGGTCTCCAGTTCCGTGTCCCGAGCCACGTTGGGTCCCGGTCCCAGAGCCGCGGGGTTCCCGGTCCCGGTTTCGTGCGGTCGAGGGTCCCGGTCCCGGGAGTCCCGGTCCCGGGAGTCCCGGTCCCGGTCCCTGGTCCGTGCCACAGGGGTCCCAGTCCCGGGGGTCTGGGTCCCGGTCCCAGGTCCGAGCGCCGGGGTGTCCCGGTCCCTAACCGCGGGGGTCACGGCTCCCAGTGGTCCCGGTCCCATCCTGAGCTGCGAGAATGCCGGTTCCCGGTCCCGGTCCGAGCCCCGGGGTCCCAGTCCCGGTCTCGGTCCAAGCCGTGGGGGTCCCAGTCCTGGTTTCGACTCGGGGTCCCGGTCCTGAGTTCCCGGTCCCGTCCCTGGTCCGAGCCGCACCGCTCCCGGGGTCTTGGCCCGTCCCTGCCCCGCAGTGGTCCGCGGGTCCTTGCCCCAGCCCCGGTCCCACCGCGGGGGTTCGGTTCCGAGGATCCCGGTCCCGGTCCCGATCCGCGGTGGTCCGGGTCCCCGGAGTCCCGGTCGCGGTCCCGAGCCGCGGGGGTTCCAGTCCTCGGGGTCCCGGTCCTGGTCGCGAGCCGCGGAGGTCCCGGTCCCGAGGCCGCGGGGGTCCCGTCACCGGGTCCCGGTCGCTGTCTCTCGAGCCACGGAGGTCCCGAGTCGCCGGGGTCCAGTCCGGGTCCTGTGAAGCCGCGGCAGGGGGATCCCGGTCTCGATGCCAGCCCGCGGGGGTCCCCGGTCCCGGGGTCTAGTCCCAGTCCCGGTCAGATGCCGCGGGGGAGTCTCATCCGGGTTCCGAGGATCCGTTCCGGTTCCCGATCCGCTGTGGTCCCGGGTCCCCGGGTCCCGGGTCGCGGTCCCGAGCCGCGGGGGTCCCGGTTCGAGCCACCGGGGGTCCTGTTCTCGGTCCCGAGCCTCAGGGTGTCCCGGTCCCCAGGGGTCCCGTTCACGGTCTCGAGCCGCGGGGGGTCCCAGTCCCGGTCCTGAGTCGCTGGGTGTCCCGGTCCCGTGGTCCCGGTCTCGGTCCCGACCTGGTCCGAGCCACAGGGGTTCCCAGTCCCGGGGGTCTGGTCCCGGTCCCTTGTCCGAGCCGCAGGGTCTCGGTTCCGAGGATCCCGGTCCCGGTCCCCAGAGCTGAGGGGTATCCGCGTTCCCTAACCGCGGGGTCACGGCTCCCAGTGGTCCCGCTCCCAGTCCTGTAGCTGCAGTGAATGCCAGTCCCGTTTTCGGTCCGAGCCGCGAGGACCCAGTCCCGGTCTCGGTCCAAGCCGTGGGGGTCCAGTCCTGGTTTTCGAGCCGTGGGAGGGTCCCGGTCCTGGGAGTCCCGGGTCCCGGACTCTGGTCGTAGCCGAGCAAGGTGGTCTCGAGATTCCGAGGTATCCCGGTCGCGGTCCCGAGCCGTAGGGGCCCCGGTCCCGAGCCACCTGGGTCCCGGTCCCGAGCTGCGGGGGTCCCAGTCGCGGTCTCGAGCCGCAGGGTGTCCCGGTCCCAGGGGTCTAGGTCCGGGCTGGTGTAGTACCCACTTCTGGTCGCCTGGTGGCAGCAGGTCCCCACCAGCCCTGTGCTGAGCACTGGCCGGGCGAGCCCTGGGCCGGGTCTCAGCCCAGTTTACACCACCGGACCCCGGGAGTGCTCGCTGCGGCTGCGGGGTTCCCTGCGCTCTGCCCTTTGCCCACTCGCAGCCCGGGCACTCATACTCATTGCCTCCGTATGCAAAAGCACCCACGTGCCTCAAGCATTTCAGTCCTTTGCGTATGATGCGCTCTGTTTCGCTGTGGGAAACGGGTGCATTTGCTCTGTTTGCATTTGGAAGCAGCTGTTAGAAACAGCACCTTTAAATTATTTTTTTACAAAAGAGAAGAGACCTTGCAAGACTGCCCTTTTTGAGTAGGGAAAAACGAGCGGTGTAAATATGTGGCTTAGGAGAAGCTCCCACTAGGTTTCCCCTTGCACCACTAAGCCATCACGAGCTCTTGTGTTCACAGCCGCTCCCCGTGACGGGAAAGTCAGCCGTTACGGGAGTGAAGGGGTGCAGAGTACGCGGCAGGGCCGAAAGGTGGGACAAGGGAGCGGGGTCTTTCCTCCTCCTGCCTCCCTCCCTCCCCCCACCCGCCCCCCGCCCCCCGGCAGCGGGTACCCTCCGGCGAGGATTTGCTTTCCGCTGTGCCAGCCGGTCGGGGGGCAGCTCGGTTGCTCTCGGCAGCGCGTCTGTAAGCGAGTGCAGCGCTCTGCAGGCGGAGTCAGCGGCGGGCCGGGGGGCTGTGACACCGAGCGGCAGCTGCTCTCGGCCAGCAGCTTCGCCTCGGGACCGAGCCCCCCCAGGCAGCCGCTGTGGGCACAGCCCGCAGCCCCCCGCAGAGCCCCGGGGCCGGCAGGCTGAGGGGAGCCCGCGGCGGCACCGAGCCCCGGCCCCGCGCGGAACGGCAGCCCAGCCCCCGCCCGCCGCAGCTCGAACGGGCGGCTGGTGCTTCTTCTCGTGCTGGTGCTTCTCACTTTGCCCCGGCAGCCATGCGGAGCGCACCACAGGAGCTGTGCTGCCCGCTTTCTGGGGCGAGATGCGGAGCCGCTGCCTTTGCACTTGTCCGCAGCCAAAATGCTGCGTAAGCCGGGTTTTGGCTAGCTAACGACTATGAAGTCGTTCTCGAAGCAAGTGGTGGAGTCATAGTGTTACCGAAATCTCGGAATGAAGAACTTATCGACACCAATGTGATGTAGATAAGCAGACACTTCTTTATTGACGGCCGGGTGCGTGAGCGAGTCCTCTCGCGATCAACGCACGCCAGGTCTCAAAATCAGACACCATATATAGAACTTATTCATACATATTCATTAAGTATTCATGCATAATCATGATATTTCCAGTAAATCATTAACATATTCTCCTCCTATATCCGATTCTGCGCAGTAGAGCTTAGAAAGGTCTAGAAATGGGTCTGGGGTACGATTTGGGTAGGTGGTATGTGAGTCAGTGGTCGCGATCTCCCCCTGCCAGAATTACCTGCTACTAAAGTTCACGGTTTCTTGGCAGGTAACCACAAGCTGTTCCAGTCGACTCTCCCCAGTTTCCATTAATCTCATATTCTGACATCTCAATACACTTTCTTTATACAGAAGACTGGTCAGATACAAAGAAACCTTTCAAACCCTAAATTATTACCGAAGTTTCAACAATAATTCCAGCCCATTCTTCTGGCCTTGGTACAGGATGTACAGAGGGTCTCATAGCAGCTTTTACTGAGCAATTATAAGTTTCCTCAAAATATATTTTTATCCTTCTATATTTCTATTCTATAAAATAATTCTATAAAATCAAATAATCAATCAAATAAAGTCAATCAATCTTAACTTATTAACAAATCGGTAACAATAGTATACTACTGTGTGTGGGTGAGTGTCCCGCAACCCAGGGGAAAAGTGTCTGAGCTGCAGCAACAGCAAACTAGTTGTCCGATACCACAGTTGAAGGGAAAGTCTCGCGCTTCCCCTGTTCCAGCCTTGCAGTCCTGCTACTGCTTGTTGTGTTTGGTGAGCATAAGGACCGCTGAGCTGGCTGGAACTGACTGAAATAAGGACTGGTTGAGCTGACCAAAGAGCGAGTCTCCCCTAGAAAAAGACCATTACTATAGTTAAACAGCAAACACCCTAAAAATCATTCTTCTTGTTTAAGTTTTATAAGAAATATATATATATATATATATATATATAAAAAGAAATATTTAAAGAACTGTATAGATCTGTGCTAGAAAACCTAGGACATCTACTTACAGGTAGTACAGTAGAACTCCTCCTTACTGATTCAAAACAATCCATCCAAGACACAAGCTGAGGGAAAACTTCTGCTGTTTTTGAGTCGGTTACTGTACTCTGTCAGCAGCACATTGCTGGAGACAGAAGAGAAGAATTAATGTCTTCTGGAAGAATACAGTGTCCAAAAGAAATGCAAACCCAGCATCACTAAATTTGCACCCCAATCTAGAATGTTAACTGTGTCCTCAACAGCATCAAAACAGGTTTGCAAATGCACGAAATTTATAACTATTGCATGTATTGTTGCGATGACGTAATGAAAATAAAAAGGCATGCCCAGTGACTAATGTTCACTCTGATTGAATACTTATTTCCATTGAATTTTAAACTCATTGGATGAAAAACTTGCTCAACAACTTTTTTTTTTTCTGGAAAAGAGCCCTTTAGCAAGTGGTGTGACCACTCCTTAAATGGTTTTCAGTTCAGTGGTCCCCCTAAAGAGTTCTCCAGTTAAGCTCATTCTATTATGCACGTGTGAAATATTTTTTTTCTTCCTAGCCTGAAGTTTTCTTTTAACCTAAACGTAGCTAGCTTAAATTGATATCACCTAGGCTCTTTTACCTTTATGCTACTCTTTTCCAATAGCCATGATGTTTTGTTCACCTCTCAGATGGGAAAAGTGTGTGGTTGTAGAATGGTAGTGCATTTTTGTCCATGGGGTACAAAAACAAGGGTGTATTGGAACCAGGCTGTTACAGGTCTGAATGTTAAAGCTTGATCTAAAAACAAAAGAGTTAACAGAATAGTGATTTGAATTAAAAAAAAAAAAAGGGAAAGGCGGGCGGGGGGGGAGACACGGACACGACACACACCAGAATACAGTAATATTATCCGGAAATCCTGTGTCTTTGCATCTCACATACATTCTCATTGTTTCTTCACTCCTTTCCTGTTTGCACAGGTGAAATGGATCAGCACTTCATGTGGCAAGTTCTTTTTCTTCCCTTCCTCCTGATGGGGAGGCAACTCCCTGCTACTCTTGGACTTCTTTGTTTCAGCAACACCTTGATGGAGCGGATAGAGATAAGGAGCATTAGATGCGGGAGCTGGAGCAGTATCAGAAGACTGAAGCCTATAAATCTTTAGCAGGAAAGCACAGGACAGACAAAAGGCAAATCACACAGACAAGGTATTGAATGGGACAAAAATATGTGCCTGGAACAACACAAGATTCCCAGCTGGTTGTGCAGACTGACGCTCGTTTACAGCCTTTGATGTAAAGGCTTGTTAAAACGTGGATGCTCATCTCAGGGAGCTCATCTGTGGGTGTGAAATAGAACATTTTTCTTCGGGCAAATCCTAGTTTCATAAATATGACATACAGCAACCTACACCAGAAATAATAATTGTCATTATTTCGTCACAGCAGTGACCAAACCATTGTTAATTGTTCTCCATTGTTCTGGTATTGCTTGTTAAAGAAAATGTGTTTTGAATTCAGAAATTTAAAGTGCTAAAGCAGCTAAGTGGCAGAACCAGGCCTCGTCCCCAGTATAGCCCTAATCCAAGGCTGGTTTAACACTCAGTCCAGTTAATCACTGGGAGAACAGAGAAACAACAGATGATCAACTTGTGCACACACGTGCTCGCAGAAACGCAGATGTTTCAAGAAAAAAAAATCAGTATATGTGAATAGGAATTGCTCAAAGACTAAGTGTGCTTGAAGGAGTGTGTGAGTTAAAGCAGGCAGAAAGAAGATCACGATCCGAGGAGGAGCCTGGAACCGAGGCAGAGACTGGAAGCAAATAGATGAATCAACAGGGACAGGGTCAGGTGATGGATTTGCAGAATGGACAAGACCAAAGGAAACTTCTAAAAACCTCGGGCATTGACTAATGATTTGATAAGTGTATATAAGCCGTGCTGTGTCCCTTTGCTCTCTGCCACTCGCTGGGGCGGTGGCCCAGCTCTGAGGGGCGATTAAAGCAAACCCAGTGGTACCCACGTCTGTGTAAATTTCTCCTTTAACACTATATGTGAAGCATATGACAGAAGTGCTGGTAATCCACTGGTGTTGTGACTGTTGACTGATGTCCCGTGTTAGAATAAATACAAGTACAATGGCTAACAGGCCTCACATGCATGAAGAACATGAGAACGGTGGTGCTGGGTCAATGGGTCTGTGCTTTTCTCTGGTGCTCTCCTTGCTACCACCTAGCACTCAGCTGGCAAGTTCATGGGCACAGCCAGGACCAGCCCAGCCTCTTGTTTTCCAGGGAGCCGATCACCACACATATGGGAAACAGACAGTAGACAAGACCTAGTTCTTCATATCCTTTCCGTTGTTTTGCTAGAGAATCTAAAGTTTGATAGACCTTATTTTGTTTGTATTTACATTGGCACTTCAGTGGGTCCAGACTAAATGGCCACTCTCTACCTGACTGCTGCAAAAATTGGTTTGAGCCCTCGGTTAGTAACCAGCCGTTGGTTAACTTTGTCTTTGAAATACAGCAACCTATGGTGGAATAGGAAACTGAGACAGTTAGGGACGTCCGTTGTATTTACTCGAAGGAGGTGGAAAATTTTCTAGGGAAATTTTTTAATAGTGTTAGCATAAAAATCCTGTATGTGGCACATGAGCGACTGCTCTAGGCAAATGGCTTTTTAGAATTAGAAGCCATCCCTGCCTTAAGTGACGCATTTAGAAAAAGTCTCTGCGTGAATATTAAGCTCACACAGCAAAGCTGCAGCTACCTGATAGCACAGTATTTTTCCTGGTTTGGAGGATTTTTTTATTCACCTAAAACTTTCCAACGGTCGTCACTGCTAGTTTATTCCCTGTATGACAAATAAGTAGTAAATGAAGGTGTTTTCATACAATGGAACAATCTGCATGCTTGCATTTTTTTCACAGCTGTTGCAAAGATGTACTTGAAACCCTGAAGAGCTTTTGCTTTTTATACTACTGAAAACCACACTACACAGCTTTTTGCAAATTTCCAGTCTGGAGAATCGCAGAGTAATTGTTCGTTTGTTTCCGTGAAAGAAAAAAACCCCAACACATCTTCCTTTAGAGGCAATATTTTGCTGCAGATTTTAGTTCTATCTATTCTATTTCATCTACCTCTTCTCCAGCTCAGAAAGGTCTACTTCTTTAGAAATTCTTTTCATTTGATGTGTTAGAATATCTCTGTGTAGTAGTCGAAAAGGAACTGGACCTGCCCTTTGTCTCACTCAATTCTCATTTCTATAATACATGCAGTTTTCCTTTACTTATTAAAGAAAATTACCAAATCCCATACAGCTACCTGGGATCATGGATCAATCTGAATATGCGTGGCCCAGCACTACTTTTTGCAACTGATCTAAAATTCTGTGCCAAATTCTATCATAACCCAGGAATGGAAATAATAGGGATGACATACTTTGCATATCTTCTCTGCAGGTTGTTACGACCCGCTGCAAGTAAATAAGAAAAAATACAGGTAGTGGACATTTCTAAATAAACCTCTGACATCTGAAGAAGTCATTTTAATATCAGATTTATTCTCACCATACTTTCTGCATGGAAGACCAGAAGAATCGATGCTTTTAATACAATTTGTGCAGGAAAGCACTGGCAAAAATACTAGAGTACTTGTAATGTTTGTTCCTACACCAAACATGCTGAGGTGAGGCTTAAAAGCCCCCCTGTGAATTCACATTTGCCGCAGTGCTGTTAGTAAAAGCTGTAACTATCCGCATTTTTTTGAGAATGCTTAAAATAAAACACAACCTAACTCTCAGTTATAGAACAGTGTAGCACAGCAAAGACGTTATCATCTAATTTTTTCATTATAAGATGTGGGTGCATAACCAGGAAGAACACTAACAATTACTTCTTAGTAAACCTTTCCAGCATAAAACCATTTAGTGGGGCAGTGCAAATCAGAACATACTCTGACTTTAACATGAAAGAACACTTCTGCTGTATAGGTAGACAAAAAAATTGACTTAGTGGGATATTTTCATTCTCCCAGTGCTGTTTCCTCTCCTTTCATTGTCCGTAACCTAGCTACCCAGTGATTTTTGGGGGACGTTAGGGTCAGCATAGATGTTAGGTTAGCTTTAGATGCTTTACATGTTAGAGATGTATTCCTCGTGATTCTGCTCCACGCACAAGAAAAAGCCCGGCTTGCCTTTGCCTGGAGCGGGACTCAGTATGTTTTCAAACAGTTTTCCGCAAGGATACAAACACTGCCCCACTATCGCTCACAATGCTCCAGCCACAGCCTTAGCACAGGTCACCATTCCACCTGGCCTCACAGTGTATCGATACATCGATGGCATCCTCAGCGGGGCAGAAGGGCCAGAAAGCATTACAGATGCAATGAAAAACATTTGGGCAACACTAACCAAGTTGGGACTGGAAGTCCCAGAGTCAAAGTGCCAAGGGCCAGCACGAGAAGTTAAATTCCAAGGAGTCTGGTGGGTTGCAGGAGCTGCCTCTCTTCCACCAGACACACTGGAAAAGAAAGAATCCGGGCACAATCCATCCAGTACGCTGGAACTACAACAAGTTCAAGGGACTGTGAAGTCCTGGCGTAACCATAGTCCTGCCTTTTCCGTCATTGCTCGTCCCTGGTAGAATTTGTTATAAAAGGGAAAATCATGGCAGTGGACATCTCATCAGCTCTGTGGTACCGTCAAGTTCCCCTTCCTGCAGGAGCATAACAGAGCCTGGCCGCAGGCTCTCCACTCCGCTCCAGCCCCCGTTACCCCTGTCAGCACGTGCTGAGGTTGCAGGCTGCGCTGCTTAGGGAGCCGTGGCAACACACATTTAGGATGGTGAATGCCAGCCATCCTGAAAGCGACAGCTGTCTCTTACCCTAAAAAGCTTCCTGTAATACTATGCTTCTCTGAGGTCCCAGTTTTCTCGAATTGCCCCCACCCCAAAGCAATTTCCCCACAGGGTCCCTAAGCAAGGCAGTAGAGGAGTGGCTCTCTCAAACTCCCTCCCAGCCCTGCCCTGGCTGAAAGAAGGCAGAAAGAAGCCTTCAAATGAGGGAAGTTCTGGCTGCAAGAGAATACAAGCTGACCAGGTCTTGGGATCCACTGACATCAACAGAAATTTAGGTGAAAACTCCCCTTTCACATGAAACTCAACTCCCAAACCAAAAAACAGTTGTGATGGGAAACTATGGTGGGGGTGGGAAATCAGCGCTGAGGGCAGGAAAGCATCAGCAGCATGGGAAACCATTGAGTTGGGAAGTTGTTCTGTCATTAAAAGTCAAACCGTCACAATGCTGGCTGACCCAGGTGCTGGCATAATGATCGCCATGGAGATGGAACCCCAGAACACTGTGTGCCCCAACAAACGCCACACTGGCCAACTGCCGCGGCACAGAGCAGCACGCTCCTCGTGGTGCTCCTGCCCTCCGGGTAACCCCCAACCAGCTGTGCCGGCCAGCATCTCACCCCATCACCCCCCTTTGCTTCTGCCCACAGAGAGGTTCCCCCTCCAGCTGCCGACAGGACCAGAGGTGCCCGGCATGAGCTTCACCACCCTGACCATGCCGCCACCGGTCACTGCTGGTGTGCTGCCCTCTGTCCCAGGGCTGCTGATCACCGTTCGGCCTTCCCAGCTCCACATTGTCACCCACCAGCCCGCCCTGGCAACCTGGCAGGGGGTGCAGGGGCCCCTGGGGGACTCGGGGCAGGTCGTGCAGCTGCCACACGTGCTGCAGCTCCCCAGCGGTGTGCAGCTGCCCCCTCTGCCTGCTCCTTGTCCCCCTGCCTATGGCTGGGGACAGCAAGTGGTGATGGGGACACTTGTGCCCCACCAGCCAGTGGGGCTGGGCCCATGGGACGTGGGCCAGGGGCAGCCCCTCTACCCTAGGGGCTGCACTGTGCTGAACGTCCCTGCCCATGCTGGGCCCCTGCCACCCCAACACCCTGCGGCTCAGCATCGCGTGCAGGTCTCCCCCTGTGCTCCGCACCCATCCTGGCAGCACCCAGAAGCTGTTGGAGGCCTTTAACAACGACGTGGTGGCCAGTGAGGATGGCGTCCCTGCTGCCACCCCCTGCCAGCCCGCCCTGGATATGCTCTCTGGCAGAAGCAGGACCAAGCACCAAGGTGAGGTCTGCAGGGTGGCAGAGCCCATAGGGGTGACCTGCACCAAGGAAGGCTTGCATCACCCTGGGGGTGGCTTGGCTTCGTTTGCTTTTTCAGAAGTGGTGACCACCCCGCCAAGCCCAGAGAATCTCCTGGACCTGCCCGAGCTGGGGCCAGATGCCTTCAACGAGGCCTTTCCTGAGCTGGCAGAGGACAACCTGCAGTTTCAGGATGAGCATTCGTCCGCCATGGACAGCAGTGACCCGCTCGCCTGGCTCGACAGCATCCTGGAGCTCTCTGAAGTTCTCAGCGGCTCCTGCTTGACCACCCTCCTCAACAAGTTCCCGGAGTTCTCAGAGTACGTGGCAAAGGGTGGCTGCTCCAAGGAGCAATCGCTGGCGGCAGGGCTGGGGGACAGCGAGGACACCGACCGTGGTGTCCCTATGTCCCTGTCTTGACCACCACCCTCAACAGGATCCCTGACCTCTTGGAGTGCATGATGGAGGGCAACTGTCCCAAGGACCAAGTGGTGGCCGCGATGCAGGAGGACACCAACCCCTCCTGGCAGAGGGTGGCAACATCCCCCTTGCTGGACGCCAAAGGCAAGCAGGGTGGGCTGGCAGCGGTCTTCCCCACCCGGCTGCCAGAGAGCCCCATGGAGCCCTCTCAGGAGGGTCCTATGGACACTTCAGAGGAGAGCCCCTTGAAGGGATGCCCAGAGGGTCCCCACAAGGGTCTCCCAGAGAGTCCTCAGCAGATCCTGCTGAAGAGTCCCCTGGCCAGCCCCCCCGACTGCACCCCAGCATCATCCGCCCCGCGTGGCCCAGCTGGTGGAGGAGGTGCTGCAGAGGCAGCCCCGGGTCATTCTGACCCACTTGCCACCACCACCGGGCATCTCCTCCTGCCAGGTGGTGCCCAGATCAGGCAAGGCTGCTGGCAAACAGGCCAAGCGCCCCACATCGGCTGACACCCTCGGGATGCCAGAGATGTCCCCATGGGGCAGCATGCCACCCAAGAAGAGGAAGAAGATGGTGGTGTGCCCGGTGGCAAAAAGCTCCAAAACCCTCTGGGAGGGGAAGCCACACAGGGATGCCACGGCAGTGGGCTGTAGTGGGGAGCAGGGGGGCAGCAGCAAGCAGAGGCCATCCAATAGCGACTATGTGCCCACCAAGCGAGCCAGAACCCTGAGGAACACCAAGAGACAAGGTGCTCCACGCTGCCCCAGTCGCCGTTGATATATTGATAGAGAAGGTGTGGAGCACAGATCCCTCTGACGTGTGACCTGCACCTGCCCACTGCAGCCCCGGCCCTCTACCAGATCTGTCTTTCTTAATTCATTAAAGGTTTGACGTTCCTTGCACAGTGCCTCTGCCTGCGGTCATTCGCGCAGCGGGAGATGAGGGTTAATGCAGCCCCTGCCACATGCAGAGACCTGATGCTCCACCTTCCCCTCTGGCTCCACCTTCCCCTCTGTCGAGGTGACACCTCCACCGAGCTGACCCACTCTCTAAAGTATTTACAAATGGAGGGACTTCTCATCAAGGGAGGCAGCCTTGGCAGGGGTGAGAAACAAAGAGCAGGTAGTGAAAAGAGCACCGTTATCTAAGTTGCGCAGGAAGAAGACTTCCAATGAGGAAAGTTCTGGCTGCAAGAGAACACAAGCTGATCGGGTCTTGGGATCCACTGACATCAACAGGAAATGAGTTTAAAATAGGAAAGATAATGGTGGCAGTGGGAGATGGGGACCTCTTAACTGAAATAGTTCTGCCCCAAAGAGGCCAAAATCCCGCTTGGGGAGCATGCGTAGTCCGTAAAACCCTTCAGCAGTGCTACTGAGGATGCGTACGCGTTTGCATTAGAAGCGAGAAACCAGTCACCAACCCTGTGTATGACACATGACCATGCAACGTGCGGCGCTCTGAGAAAGGCCCCGAACCCCTTCTCAGTGTTCCAATTGGACCTAAAAACTTTGCACGCACTTTTTAATCGCTGCCCCCAAAGTGATTTCCCCACAGGGTCAGTAAGCAAGGGGGTGGCGGAGTGGCTCTCTCAGACCCCCTGCCAGCCCTGCCCTGGGCGCCGGTGCCTCCGGCCCTGCCCCAGCAGACGTTGCTGCGCTGATGGAGGGGCTCCCTCCCTCTCCACTGCATTTGCAAAGGGAGTGGCTGGCTCACCCTTTGCTGCCCACGCAGCCAGCCCTCACCTTTAGCTGCTGTCATTCCCAGGGGCGCCGGCTCTCTCCCAGCACCCTCACACCTTCTCCCTGCGACACTGCGAGAGAAGCGTTCGCCAGGCACACGGGTGCCGTCACTGCCCTGCGCAGCTGCGCACCCCAGACTGGCCCTGCCTGACTGCCTCCCTCACCAAGCACCTCCACCTCCACAGTCTCAAGCTCCATCCCTTTAGACGGAAAGGGGGTCACTTTATTGAGAAGTAACCGTTCCTCATGAGGAACACAGTCTCTTCAGGAGGCAAAATACTTCAATAGCACTTAGAAACAAAGCTGGGGTATCTGGGGGGCCACCTCATCACTACTCCAAACAATGTGTCCTTTGTGGAGAAAAACTGAAGAGCTAGACAGTTTCCAGAGGACAGCAAAACCTGACCTGCTGAGAGCTTAGGACAGTGCACGTCATGTTCTTCTTCACACTTGGTGCACGTTTGAAAGCTGCGAGATGATGGTAAATTACTTCCTTCAGAGAGGACAGCAAGACACTGTTGCCAACTCAGCTTAGGGTTTTTTGGCTTTTTTCTCTGGTTGGCTAAGCAAAGAAACGGAGGCAGTTTCAAAGTGCACAGAAGCACAGCTGCAGACATAATTCCTGCTGTCACGCAGGCAGGAGGAGTGAACTTCATCCCTTTGGGTCCTTTTGAGAACACCAAGCACCCAGATTGTGCTGAAGGATGCTTTGTACATAGGGGACCCTCAGAGAGAAGCAGACATGTCCAGTTTTATTCCCTGGGAAAGTGCCCTGACACTGTCCTGCCTCTCAGGTGGCGTAGGACAATTAAAATACAGGAACTTATTAGTAAGCATGGGCTAATTCCTGGCCCACTGTGATGCTAACAGTAGCCCACAAATCTCTCAACTAGTTTTGCTCAGCCTGTATTTATGACAGTTACATTGCTCTCTGTTGTGGGGGAAAGCAGGTGACACAGCTTGCCCCCTTGATGCACAGGGCTGCGTTTCAAAGGACTACGACAATCCCAGAAAAGCACAGCATAGAACAGCTTATACGTAATTAAGTATCACATCACGAAACATACTGCATGCATCTATCCATAAAAATGGGGTTTATGTAGGCACATGCAAAATAGGTCTGCTGCTCAAAACCCAGCAAATCCTGATTTAAAAAATCATATACTGAAATGTAAGACGATATACCTTTGGATTTGTCTCTAAATCCCCATGTCGATGTAATTCCTTCACTGCCATCTGAAATCGTTCAGCTTAAGGCACTTTCCACGTCAAGCAAAGAAAGCTCAACTCAGAAGGGAAAGATCCTTCTTGATGGGACGCATCATCTGTGACAACCAGACACCCTCCCTCTCATTGAAACATAGCAGCCGAGTTAAAAGCAGCTTTTAAATTCCAAGTGGAGAGGTGCAAAGTTTGAAAACTACAGGACATTCTCCTCCTAGCACAAAATAATCAACTTTTTCCCACTTCTCTGCAAACCTTAACCCCAGTGTTTTGTGTTTTTCACACTGCAGCACAGAAAGCCAGTACCCACAGCTGCACAAGGACTTCCAGTGCCACTGTGCAAAGCATCGAGGAGTCTGGGCTCAGTCTTGGCAGTACAGGAGTGATCCACCTCAAATGCACTGCACAGTCTGCACCTGGGGGTATCACAGGTCAATAGTTAATCACCGCTTTTCCTCCCAGTAACAATAAAAAGAGAAAAAAAGAAAATCTCCTTACATCCATGGCTCTTCTTTACAGGCTAGAGGCTTATGGAAGTGATGACCCATTTCACCCAACATTCAAGACACCTTTTGAACAATTTTCAGAACTGTCCCCAAACCCCCAGATCTTACACAACAATCAGTCCAAAGAAAGTACAGAGGTCTCTGCGCTACTGGACACATGCAGGAACACTTGTGTTTACTGGACACCTTTGTAAAGGGAAAAGGCATTACACCAGTGTACCAGATCCTTGCCCAAAAGACTTTTCAAACCACCTGTTTGTTGACGCAGTCACTGCACTTCAACCCTTCCACCCATGACAACATCCTCTCAGGGGGCAGACTTGCCTGCTCTTGATCACAGAATCAGTCAGCAGAGTTCATATTGAACCAAGCTAAAAACTGGGCCCAACCTCTACGTTCACGGTTGGGATACACGGCTCCTATCACAGGGCTCACATGGCAGTCCCACCTGGGTTTCGTATCTGAAGTTGCATTTCCCACGGGTCAAATATTCCTCTTCACATCTGCCTTGAAACTGAGGGCTCATGGTCAGCGAGAGAAGAGAGTTCCTTGCCTCCTGTGCAGTCAGGTCACGTTCCCCTGCTAAAGGCAGCCTGCTCAGGCCTCCCATTTGTGTACAATCTGTTAAAAGAGTAAAATCAAGTCTGAAGGTTATTCATTTGCTTCCTCAAACATTCTACCATTTGCAGCATTCGGCCCCCAGAAGACGACTTCTGACATAGCAACTTCTCCAAGCAACCTGCTATAAAAGGCAGGTCAACAGAATCACCAACAGCCAGGTCTGTACCCTTGGGGAGACACTTTCAAAGCTCTTTGGAGGATCGCACTGGATCTGTGTGCTTTAGACCCCACTGCGTGGATTTACTGTTTTACTGGCAAAGGTTTTATGTACCACACGTGAACATCTTCAAATCACCTACTGTAATGGTCTCATGCATAAACAGACACAATGATCCTCTAATATCACACATGAAGAACTCAATGGATGCTCCTACCAAGGCAGTGGTTCCCTTCTGTAGCCACTGAACAAGCAAAAGGATGGATCAGAATGACATTATCAAGCTCTGAAGCAAAACTTCTGTCTTCCTTTAGCTGTAATTTAGAGCTTCATTGAGTGCTGAAGAGTGTCAGCCTGACAGCTCTGAAGCATGAAGAGCTTGATCCTCTGTGCCAGAACCACACCGGCACTGGCCACATAAGCTGCCTGCGTACTCACAGGGTCAGGGTCCGGGTCCGGGTCAGGGTCTGTACTGCCCTGCCACCGCAACACAGAAGTGAGGAAAGTGAAATGGAGATAGAAGTGTTCGTTCTCCACGTAGTTGATGCTGGCAGCTTCTTGCCTCCAGCATTCCTGCACCTCAGGAGCCTGGGAAATGACAACAAATGTGAAAGTTCCTGAAAGTAATTTGCCTAACACACCACAGCGTAGCACTTCCGTATGCCCACACCACACCTCTGGCTCCCAGCTGCTCTCCTGTGCTTCCCTTTAGCTACCTGGGAGGCACCTTTTCCATCTCCTCAGATCTCAGAACACCCAACTCATGGCTCTAACATTCTTCCCCTTCCTCTCAACATATTCCTGGTGGTCTCAGCTTTCTGCCCTCCAGATTAGGGCCTTATCATAACAGGACAAGGATAGCACTGGGGTTTTTTTCTGTAAGGAAGCCAAATACTCTTAATTAAAATATAAAAATTAAGAGGAAGGGAAAAGCCAAAATGACAGCCAAGTGGAAGTTTCATTTGGTGCTCAAACCACCTGAATACTTATGCTGCAGCTGCAGCCGAGAGCTGGCCCTTAGATGCCTGATCAGGATAAAGCCCCAAATCCTGCCACTAAGGTTTCAAATGACAAAATAACATCATCTAAGGGAAGGCAAAATGCATAAACACAAACATGTTTACAGGGCCTTCACAGCACAGTGGTTCTCTGATGGCACCCAGAACTTAGCAGTATGAAGAATTACAAAGGTCAAGTGCTATTTATAAGCAATGCACCCTTAAATCAACACTAGTGACAAAAGAGCCAAGCACTTGACTTGCAGAACGGCAGATGATTCGTGACTTTCTCCACAGCTTCTACTACTGATGAAGCTTACAACCACCTCACCATTTGGGAACGACATCCGTTGCTAGTGTTGCTCTGGTTGGGAACTCAGCAGGCTGGCACGTTCATTCCTTCAGAGCCAGAAGGAATTTGTCATTACAGGAATTCTCATGCCACTGAACTGGCAGCAAGATACACAAGCCTCTTAATCCCTTTTTATACTTCTACACTTGTGCCATAAAACCATTCTCCACTCTCCATCTCACTACCTCTCCAAGCAGACAAGTCCCATCTGCCACACACTTGTCACAAACTACGCAGGATATGACACAGGTTTCAAATACATCAGAAAGTATCAAATCAGAAACTTTAAAACATAAAAGAAAATTAAAAAAAGGTGGCAGTGGGAAATCATTTTCTACCTTGACTGTGAGGTTCACAAGCTGCTAGTAGTTAACGTTAATGGCTCACTATTTCAAGGTCGTGATGGCAACAGTTCTGCAATGTGTGGATATCAGCGAGAGAATTGCTGCCTTGCACCAGTTCAGGTGCTCCACCTATACCTTGTCACAGATTTTATTTATTTTTTTTTTGTTTTAAATGTTTATCAGGGTAGGATCTGCCTACCAAGACCAGATTTTAAGTGAAGTTACATTATGCTGCTCTTGATTTAAATACAGCAAGATAGCTCCACTGCTACATTCAGCCACAAGAACGTAAACACCTCCAGCTCCATAGACACCCATACATTATTTTTGTAAGGAACAAATGACTAAACACGGAACAACACTGTGAAAAAAGCAAAAGAATGCACACAATCAGCATTTCCCTATTTGGACCAAAACCCGAACATCTCTAACAGCAGGTAAGTCTGAATTAAAAATCAACCACATCCAGATCCCAAATGGGGTAGGGGTTATTGTATGCCACAGACCCGGACTTGACTGTTGAAGGAAATCACGCACTACGGAAAATTTGAGGTGGTTCTGCGGAAGTTTAACTAGAGCCTTGGCAACTTCACTTGGGACATGAAAGGTACGTGTGCTACAGTACCACCCGCAATAAAGGAAACTAGTCTCGCAGTTTGAGTTCAACACCACATCCGCAAACAAAATGAGGCTGCTACATTTGAGGAACACTGATGGAAACCTCACCTGCCATCCCAAAGTTATGCTACGGCATTTCTTCCCTTTTTGCCACTTTCCTCAGCCTTGGTACATCTTTTGCAGAATCTGAAGCAAGGGCCCACAGCTTCTTCCTGTTTCTAACAGTGAATGTCTGGGTTTCACACGTTGGTTTCTTGTGCGGCGCCAATAAGACCCAACACTTGCCTTCATAAATGCATCCGTACACTAGGCAAGAAAAGGAAAATTACCAGTCATGACATTGTACTGCTCACAGGGCAACAGAGTGCCCCACTCGTAAGAGGATTTAAGGCAGTAAATTACCCTCAAATATCTTCATGAACAAGCACAGTTTAATCATGTGCTTTTAATCTGACCACCGAAACAATCTAACAAGAAGACACATTAAGGGAAGCAGAGCTGTAGTTAAAAAAGTGGGGCTTCTCTTTCCTCTCCTGAGGGTTTACCATCCAGAGCTGGCTGAAGTTCTGAACCTGTAAACCGCTCCCCCATGCTTGTATGCTCGCTCTGGGAAACAAAGACGGCTGTTTGAATGCTTTTGCAGGTACAACCTTTCTTTACTTTTGAGTTGGAATGAAATGAAAAGCTGCCATCAGTCCCACTTACGGCACAGAGACACACCTATGTTCCATGCACATGCCTGCCCAGAAACGCATGCAGAGGGAAACCATCCCTTGGGTATCAAACACAGAAACAGCACTGAAAACCTTGACTTCTGAGAGTCCCTGCAGCGTTCTCCCAGGTCAATACACAGCACGCTTGTGGCAGGATCACCACTGCGTGTGCGTCACTTGCTTTCATTTCCATCTTCATCTCTAACCTGGCACTTGCCACCTCCAGAATGCAGCATGCATAAAAGCAATTCCGTTTACTACAAGCACAGCACCGTGTGAACCTTCTGCATGAAGCCCGGTATTTAAAGAAATTGCTATAAAGAATAAAAATCTGCCGGCACCACTGACACACAGACACGCTGTGTTTTCTGAACAGGGACGATACATTAAACCTGCAAACTAAGGACTGCGACAGCTCGCTCCTTGCCCCTCTTCTTTTGCCCTCAGGCTGGTGCAGGAGCTCCTTTCACCAGAGCAGGCACACCACAGACGAGGGGAAGGGTGGGGAGGGGATAAGGGCAGAGGGGGAAAGGAAAGACCCACAGAAACAGCTTTGCTGCCCACTGCCAAAGTCACAAGCCGCTCACAGATCCTGTCCCCTCACCCTGCCTGTGCTGGTCTGTGCCTCCGTCCCCCTTCCCGCCCCTCCGCTCCTCTCCCTAGCCCTCTCTCCTGCTGCTGATCCTGCATTCCTTGCGGCACCCCCCTGCCCCTCTGTCTCTGTCCTGCTCCATCCCTCTGCCCGCTCCTCACCAGTCCCTGTCCTTTCTCCATCCCTGCCCAGCCCCTCCCGCTCTCCCTGCCCCTCTGGCAGCCTCCTGTCCCTCTCCGGCCACCCCTCCGCCTTGACCCACCTCTCCTTGCCGCTCGGTGCCTCCCTTCCCCTTGTCCCTGCCCCACGGGAGCTCCGGGGCCGGGGCCTGTGCTTGGGCAGCCCTGGGAAGGGGCCATGAGGCCTAAGGGGCCCGGGGTCGGGGCTGGTGTCCCCCCAGGGCCCGACTTGCAAGGCAGGGATGTCCCATGGCCTGCTGGGAGAAGGCGTGCCCCAGGGCATGCTGGGAGCTGTAGGCTCAGGACCACTCCATGGCCAGGTTGTTCCCAGGGCATGCTGGGAGCTGTAGGCCCGGGGCCACCCCATGGCCATGTTGTTCCCAGAGCATGCTGGGAGCTGTAGGCCCGGGGCCGCCCCATGGCCAGGTTGTTCCCGGGGCATGCTGGGAGCTGTAGGCCCGGGGCCGCCCCATGGCCAGGTTGTTCCCGGGGCATGCTGGGAGCTGTAGGCCCGGGGCCGCCCCATGGCCAGGTTGTTCCCAGGGCATGCTGGGAGCTGTAGGCCCGGGGCTACCCCATGGCCAGGTTGTTCCCAGGGCATGCTGGGAGCTGTAGGCCCGGGGCTACCCCATGGCCAGGTTGTTCCCAGGGCATGCTGGGAGCTGCCATTGCCCACCCTCAGCCTCCTGGCAGCGGTGTTGGGCTGGGCAGGCGCAGCCCGTGCTGGGGCTGTGGCCCGGCTGAGGGGACCTGTGGCCAGCCGTGGGGCGAGGGATGCCCCTTGGGCTGGCACAGGGGTGTCTGCTGCCTGCTGGCTGCCCAGGGGTTCTGTGGGGAGGTTCCAGCCCCCCGCTGTGCCAGGCCCCGGGGCAGCTGGAGTCAGGCCTGGCCGGGGCAGCCCTGGGGGTGAGCTGAGAGCTAAGGAGGGAAAGAGGTGCCGGCAGGTGCCCCGGGCACAGGCACCGGGCACCCCGACTCGCAGAGCCCCCTGGAGCTGCCCCGGCGTCTGTAGGTCCTGCAGGAATAGGGCTAGCGTGTTTTACTGCTGGCTCCGGCAGGGCTCTGGCTACACCTGTCCTGCTGAGGGACTGGGAACATGCAGCTGCCTGGGAGAGTCACCAGCCAGAGTATGAGTGCTCCAGCCTTGTTTCCCTTGCTGGAAAACACTTCATTTTTAAATACAGCCTCTCAGCGGCGAGATCCAGGCAGTCGGGATTGCTTCCTGTAGGGAGCACGCTGGTGACTGGAAGCCGCTGCCTTCAGTGGCAGAGCTGGACGCTTCTCCTCGCTGACAGGACTAAGTTATAAAGAATCACTCGGAGAGGCTGCAGCTAAAGCAGTGATTAACTCGACCTATTGAATAAGCTCAGTAAGGGGTGGCAAGCTTTCTGAGGCACCTGGGCTATACCAGTCGATGAGGTTAGTAGGGTAACAGTGTGTTGCCTTCAAGACCACACAGCACAGAGAATAAATGAAGGTCTATAACCACACGTAGAGTACAGGTGCCCCAGGAAAGTTCAGCTGAAGTTCACCAGGTTGTTGACCACCAACGATCTCTAAAGACCCCAAGAAAGGCCCCCAGGAACAAAGTGACATATGCACGTGCCTTATGCATATGTAAATAATTTTGAGGAAGTAGTTAGTGCAAAGTACATCTTCCCATCTGAACATGCTCAGAAAGGACCCTGAGGGGCTGGGTATTGAACGGTGGAGCGCGTTGATGGGTCGTAGCATGTTTTTGTTCCTTCTCACACAAAATTCATTTTGTTTTGTGGGTAAGCAAAACTGCATATTGAAATGTGTTTCCTTGATTGGCAGTTTTTGCATAACACGTGGGATCTCCAAACCTGCAAACCTGTTCTGCAAACGTGTTATGCAGTTTAAACCCTGGTGCCTGAAAACCCCAACAAGGACACATGCCTGGAATAAGGGTTCGCAAGTCTGGGGTATACCATGGTTCTGTTCCACGATTCACAACAAATCGTTCACGAACAATTCCTGAGCGGAGTGTTCTGATGGGGTGGGGGACTTATTCCCATGTTTCAACTCTGTTATCTAGTTTGGACAAAAATGTTTAAGGCACCAAGGCCATACCCCATTTATTAGCCATTTGAATATGCCAAGCTGGGGATAACATGACTTTCTATTTGTGGTGTATGGATTCACCGTGGGGTCTCACTACATACTAGTTCCCCCCTTTGCAAGGGGCACAGATCCCCTGCCCAGTAGGCAGCTCGTTGAGGGGCCCACCAGGACCTTCTCTGCCAAGCTTCTTTCCAGCAAGGTGGCCCCCGCCTGTGCTTGTTCCTCCTGGGCTTGCTCCTCCCCAGGGGCCGGAGCTGGCACTTGTTGGACCTCATGAGGTTCCTGCTGGCCCCTTTCTCCAGCCCAGCCCGGTCCCCACCTGCCAGCACAACCAGTGTGGTACCAGACACCCCCACCCGCCATTCTGTGGGTGCCAGCAGTGCCCAATGCCAGACCATCCCCACTGGGTTCAGGCACTGAGGGTGAAGCAGCCCCAGCTGCGGGACGGATGGATGAGCTCCACAGGTAGATCCATGGATAGAGGAAAGATTTAACATTTCAGATGAGGGGGCAGGCCAGGGGGGTCCCAGCCCTGCACCCCACCAGCCGCTCACTGGCAGGGGAACCCATTGCTCTTGTGGGAGCAGCGCTGCCACCACGGGGGCTTGCAGAAACGGACACAATGGAGCCGGCAGTGGCATCTCCACCAAGCCTTTGGGCAGCCCCACAGGCGGGAGCAGCCCTCCTGCAGGCACAATCCTGCCCAGCATGGTCCTGAGGCTGCCTGCCCACGTGCCCTGCCCACAGGGATATGGTGCCGGGGACTGGGGTCTGCTGGGGTGCTCCTGCCCGGCCCCACGTGGATGGTGCTGCCCAGGCCCATGGAGCTGATTCTGTCTGGAGTCATGGGGCTCCTCTTCCTCATCCCCATTGGGCTCCTTCTGCCCACCTGCACAGGGCTGCTTCTGCTTGGCCCCATGTCCTCCCCTTGGTCTTTGTCCCCATCTGCCATCTTCTCCATGTGCGCATCTGTCCCCAGCAGCTCCACTCTAAGGCCCTGGGGAAACCCTCTGGGCTCCAGCAGCCCTGGATAGAGCTGCTCCTCTTTCCTGCTGCTCCTCTTTCCTGGCGGGGGGGAGGGAGACAGCTGTGGGGTGGTGGTGTGCGTGGTGTGTGTCCCACTACAGACCGCCTCTTGCCACTTGGCCATCATTACTTGCAGAAACTTTTGGTACTGCCTGGTCACTATGAGGGTGCCCTGGACGATGTGGATGAGCTCCCCAGTGAGGTTCTGTGTGACCGTGGCCGTGGCTGAGGGGCTGCTGGGGGTGGCTGCACATCGATGGGGCTCTACGCCCTGCCCCTGCCATCCAATGGGGAACTCCTCATGCTTTGGCATCCCTGCCATCCACAAGGAATTCCTCCTCTGGCAGCTCCAGGGAGAGGCCCTGGCCAAGGGCGATTCCCAGCTTCCCCACTGGCACCCAGGTTGCCCTGATGGACCAGGAAGGTGCAGTGCCGGGCAGTGCCACTGGCTCTGCCATCACACCAGGCCAGTGGTGTGGGACACAGTAGAGGGAGCCCGGGGTAGAACGGCCAGTGCATGACAGGGAGGGCAGCAGGGCCTGTGCAGGCTGGTGCTCCCTCCACAGAACATCTGCACTCGCCCTGCAGTGGAGGATGGGGAAGAGAGAGAAGGCTGTTGCCCTGCAGTGCTCATGCACATCTGCAAGCCCACGTGTGGAGGTCCAACTTCTGTTAGGGAGGACTGGCAGGTTTCTTGGGCAGGCACTGGGAGGGCAGTCAGGTGTTGTGTTGCCTGAAGATCCTGACTTCTTCTTCCTCATCCAAAGTGCCAGGAGTCACAGAATCACACGATGGTCAGGGTTGGAGGGAACCTCTGGAGATTATCTAGTCCAACGCCCTGCAAAAGCAGGCTGTGCTAGAGCAGGTTGCACAAAATCCTGTGCAGGTGGTGCTGGAACGTCTCCAGAGGCCTCTCTGGGCAGCCGGTGCCAGGGATCTTAAGCTGGAGTGCTGTGCGAGGGTCCCTGCGCTGGTGGGGGGCAGTGCCTGGGCTAGCTGCAACGTCAAGGCACTGCCAAGGGGCAGGGAGACGATGAGCACAACAAGCCCATGCCACGCTCCCTGCCTCCCCACATGACAGTGCCTGTGCCCAGGTCCCTGATGGCTGCGGAGGCCACCTGGCCCTGGTCACCCTCTACCCTGGGGTGCGCTGGAGCTGTCTTTGCCCTGGAGCTGTCTTAGGCTCGCGCTAGTCCACCCAGGTGGACTAGCCTCCTGAGACCTTCCTTGCACCCCAGACCCCTCTGCAGAGCCTCAAGCACTCAAAGGAAGCCCGCTGGACTGGGGGCCTGCCCCCCTAGACTCGACCATTCCCCTTGAGTCCCCACGGCACTCCTCCATAGGTGTCTGGTATGCCCCAGAGCCTTCTGTTGCTCAACTAGCCAGACCTTGGGAACCCTCCCGAGGCAGTCATGGTGACCCAGGCACTCTGTTTGTCCCACAGTCCCTCAGGGAGCCCTGCAGGGTCCCTCTGGCCCCCTTAGCACCTCTGTACTCTGCATGGAAACCTTCCTGAGTGCATCATGGTGCAGGGACATGGCAGTGCAGTAAAAGCAGATACTGTGGTGTCGCTGGGGTGCCCGGAGAACTACAGGGAGGTCAGAGCTGGGACCACCCATCCCATGCCCTCTCCTCGCTGCCCGTCAGTTCTACTTGGGAAAGACACCCTGGGTTCAGGCTTCTTGTTCCAGCTTTATTGAATTGCAGCCGTTCTCTGGAGAAGAGCTGCACCTCTGCCTGGCTTAGCAGCACCAGCAGCACAGTGATTGCAGGGTGCATCGTGATGTTTGCCGCACCCTTGGAGTGCTCAGGATGGAGGTGGTCTGAGCTGCCAGGGAGCAGATGGAGGGTTCATTGTCTTCCTCCAAGGCCTGAAGGGCTGTGATGGAAAGAAACGGAGCAGAGATGAACTGCCGTGTCTGCGAAAACCACCAGGCATCCCCTCCAGCCCATGCTCCCTACTCCCTGCTGCAGATCTCAGCCAGCTTCTCCTCCCTTTGGTCCCTCAGGAGCTGCCCAGCAAGCCCTAGGGACAGAGCTTCATCAGACCCCCCACTCCCCAGCGTGCTCCCAGCAGCACAGCCCCCAGCTCAGCTGGCTGGGCTGCACGCCCTCCTCCCCCTCACCGGGCTGACCCCAGGGAAGAGCAGTAGCTGAGGCCGGTGGGACTGAGCAAGGCAGCCCCCGAGCCCACCTGCATGGTCAAGGGTGGGAGAGAGAGGCCAAGGCCCTGCACGGGGCAGCCGAGGCTCTGGCAGCCACAGGGCTGCTCCTTGCTGCCGGTGCAGCGGCGGGACTGGGGCTGGGCTGCCAAAAGCGGGACCCTGGGGGCTGTGGCTCACCGACGAACCTGACGGCCGTTGCTCGCAAGGTGGCCTGAGCATCCTCCAGGTATGGCAGGCTCTGATTCAAGTACTCTTCGGTCCTGCGCCTGTCCCGCCGTAGCTGGAGAGAGCACAAGGGTATGGGGTGTCACACAGCCTCCCCAGCTGGCCGGAGCAGTCCCGCCTGCCAGCCCCCACCGCTGCCCAGAGCCCTCCCTCCCGCTGGGTGCGGGGAGAGGGGTGTGGAGAAGAGCCCTTGGGGCTCTCTTCTCGAGGACAGGGAACAAGGATGCAGCTCCAGGCTGTGGGCTGCGGGCTGCAGCAGGGCAGGTGAGGCACAGCTGCAGAGCGCACAGGGCAGACCCGTGGGGCAGCCCTCGTCCAGGGGTTGTCCTCACCAAGCACTCTGCAATCCTCCACGCCTGATGGCTCTGCAGAGGTTTTTGAGCGTTTTCCACTTGAGGAGCTCTGCTGCAGCGAGGAGGGCTTCCCTGGAGGCCTGCAGAACAGCAGAAACTGGGAGGTGGCACCACGGCCTGGGGAAGGAGACCTGGCATCTCCCTGCCTTTTCCTTTCTTCCTGGGGTCATCCTGCCCTTAGGAAGCTGGGAGGTACCCTGGCCCAAACATCTCAGGTTTTCATCCCTACATCACTGCTTAGCTTTGGAATCTGTGCCTTGGCCACGCTGTGGATTTGGTCGCTCATGTGAAAGATGAGAGGGAACAAGCCCATTTCCACTTTTGTCTTCACCTGCCTCTTGTTTTTCCTCACCACAGTCTTCATTAGGTCTCTGAAGAGGCTGATGGAGAGCTCTCTCAGCTCGCCGAAGCCCTGGCAGAGAGAAGCAGAGTAGGACTTGCGTCCTTGTAGGTAGCTGTCCCCGACCAGCGCCTGCCTGCCCACGAGGCTTGGGCTCCCCCATCAGCCTTACCGCAACAAAGAGGGGCAGGAGCTTCTCCATCAGCTGGACAGCGATGGGGCTGGCCTTTGTCTTCTTCAGGTGATCCACGACGTTTCGTGCAACCGCCGGGGACTTCATCTTGATATATCCACAGTGCACATCACACCAGTGTCTCCGCTCGTGTGACTACGTCCTCAAACTGCTGTTTTTTCTCACCACTGGCCAGTACTCGCCCCATTGATGACACAGCCAATGAACACACCAACCACTTTCACAGTGAGCCTGTCAGTAGCACCTTATCGTTCCTGGTGATCACCTTCACCTCCACCAAAGGCCCTCATGGGCAGCAGAGACACCACTGTCAGCAACCTCTTTTCTTGTCAGGGCTGTGCTTCCCAGTCGTGTTTCTCTCTGCTGTTGAGGACAGCAGCGTTTGCTCATGTTCTTGGCATCCAGTTTCAGCTTTAAGATTCCAGGTGCCGTCCCCTCGGCCTCGTCTGCTGCTGCTGATCGTTTCCCAGTAAGGGACAGACCTTACGCACTGCAGGTGCTGCAAACTGTGCCTTGCACAAAGGCACAAAATCTGTCTACAGCGCTGTCTGGGGTGCCCTCTACCCTGCCTGGTGAGGCTGCATCTGGAGTGCTCTATCCAGTTCTGGAATTCCTAGTTCAAGAGAGATGGGGAACTACTGGAGCAGGTCCAGTGTATGGATCCAAACATGAGGGGACCTGGAGCATCTCTCTTAGGAGTAAAGGCTGGGAGCTGGACCTGTTTACCCTGGTTTTCACCCTGCCCTGGTAGCCATGTGAAAGACATCAGAAAAGTTTTGCTACCTGCTTTCTGTGTTGAGAAATTTAAGTGCTCCCTTTTGCATTCGTACAGAGCCCAAGTGCTCCGTGGAAACCTCCAGCCACAGCTCCCCCAGAGAAGGTGTCAAGAAGGTTTTCTCTTGCTGGATCTCACCTTGCCCTGGTGCCTATGTGCAGGACACCACAAAAGTTTGGCTACCTGTTTTCTGTGTTGAAAAATTTAAGAGCTCATTTTCGCACTCGTACAGAGCCCAAATGCTCCACTGAAATATCCAGCCACAGCTCCGCCACATAAGGTGCCACGGAAGAATTCTCTTGCTGTTTCTTACCCTGCCCTCCTAGCCATCGAAAGGCACACCGCAAAAGTTCTGCTACCAGCTCTCTGTACTGAGAAGACTGGCCACTCACCTTTGCACTCATGCAGAACCCCAAAACACGTTGGCAAAGTGCAGCAGTGCTCTCCTGGAGAAGGTGCCAGGCAGGAATTCTCTTGCTGCTTCTCACCCTGCCCGGGCAGCCATGTGAGGCACAGCACAAAAGTTCTGCTCCCTGCTTTCTGTGGTCAGAAAATTGACCCAACACTTCTGCACTCATGCAGAGCCAAAAAAGTACGTCTTGGGAGCAGCACTGCTCCCCCCTGGAGAAGGTATTTAGTGGCTTTATTACTTTTGCTACAGAAAGGAGGCGATACAGCTGGTCCGGGGAAAGGAGAAAGCCGACAGCTTAAAACAGGCAGGGGAAGGCAGGGCAGTTAGGACTGCCTTTATGGAGTTCGGCGCTGTTCGCGTAGGCACATACACCTTTTGGCGCGTCAGTGAGTGTAGGGAGTAGGGTTATGACACTGGCTGCATGTGCACAAACTCGTGCTCTCCGTTATCTATGGGTTGCTTTTATGGCGTGTAGAAACTAGGTTGCAAAATTGAGCCTTGGAGTCCAGAACGAGGCAGCACTGTATTTGCGGGAATCCAAGTAGTGTCTTCTCTCCCCAGAGCCACACCTCACTTGTCCCCCTTCAAACCTTGCAGCCGGTCACTTGGTTCACATGTTATCAGAGAATACCAAACAGGTGCAAGAACATGCTGGTACCTACTCCCTGTGAGAGCTTGTTCAGCACTGCTGTCTTTCTCAGCTGCTGGTCAGCCAAGACGACTGCCTCTGTGTGTGACAGCTGGCATTCCAGCGGTGACCTCTGCACGCCGCACCAGCTCCAGCTGTGCCGTCTTACTGGCAGCTGGCTGTAGCCCATCCAGCTGTGTCAACAGCAAAGTGCCGCTACACAAAAAAGTCAAACGCCATGAAGCAGTCAGCCGCGAGTGGAGCTGACAGCAAGCGCCAGCCCTGCCAGGCAGCCATGGATGGGAGGAAGCCCAGACAGAACCACCCGTGAATGCCCGGAAAAGCAAGCGAGGCTCTTGGAAGTGCCGCAGCCCGGGCAGGTCTCTCCTAGGGAACCTGTGTCCCCCCAAAGCCTGCCGGGGGGAGAGGCTGCGAGTGGGGGTTAAAACCGCCACAGCCCCCCCCCCCCCCAGCAGGGCCACAGGCCACCCTGCAGCACAGCTGGTGGGGCTGCCCTGCAGCAGGGAAGGGCTGCGGGTTTCCCTGGAGAAGTGACCCCAAAATGTGAGGCACATCCCAGCTGGGGCTGCTTCTCCCGCAGGCAGCTGCCCTTGGGCAGGCGGCTGTGCCAGGGCTGCCTCCCCCAGCCGGAGGGCCTCCCCCAGCCCTCAGCAGCACAGGGGTGTGGGGGCAGGAGAGGAGAGGAGGGTCTCCCTGAAACCCCCATCTCAGCTGCTTGCCTCGCCCTGGCCTTCAGGACAGCAGGCACTGGCCCCTTTGGGGATCTGCTGGCAAGAGTCCCAGGGCACTCCCCCTTCCCCTTCTGGGGATGCATCCCATCCCCGCAGCAATGAGCAAAGCAGCAGAGAAGAAGCCAGTAGTGGCCCCTCTCCCCCAGTTCCGACACCCACATTCCTCCCTCCCTCCCAGTTCTTGAGCCATATGCCAGCCTCTTCCCCAGTTCCCAGGGCCATACCCCTCTCACTCCCCGACTTGTGCAGCGATGAGCAACCAGACACAGAAGAAACCAGGTGTGGCCCCTCTCAGCATCCCCAGTGTTTTTATTTCAGGGGGGCCCTGGAGGGCCCGGCCGCCTCACTCGGTAGCGGGGCAAGGGGAGGCGGTGCGCATGGTCCCCTGAGCCCGGCTCATCCTCCAACAACCTGCGCAGCCACTGCAGATCTTCGCTGATGTCCGGCAAGCGGCGGAGGGGGCTGCAGTCTCTGTCCTGTGGGCTGGACATGCTGCGGACACGCTGGCGGGGCACGGGGGGCCTGCGCTCCCCACGGTCGTCAGAGAGCCTCCGGCGCCTGGGACCTCCGGGGCCCCGCTGCTGCTGCCGCTGCCGCCACCCCTGCCACCGCCACAGCTCTACTTGAGGATGGAGCCGGCCGTGATGATGGCGGGCTGCCCCATTGTGGTCCACCTGTCCCTGCAGGCGGCGGATGGCCACGATGCGCCCCCGGCAGATGGGGCAGGTGGCAGCGACGGTGGTGTCAGCCCAGTGCTGGATGCAAGCGTGGCAGAACGCATGCCAGCACGGATCCACAGCAGCGGGGCCCTCAAGGGGACCCAAGCAGATGGGGCAGGTGTCCTCCCGCCGGGAGATCCTGGCGGCTCCCAGTGCTGCTGGCTCATGCCTGGACGCCTCCATCGCTGGTGCTGGAAGTTGGTGCCCTGTCAGCTGCTGGCGGCACTTGCTATCTCACCTGCCACTGGCAGGGCTGGATGGGTGCCGCCGGCAGGACTCGAAGGCTCGGGTGCTGCTGGTGGGTCGTGAAGGCTCGGGTTCCACGGGCAGGACTCTGGCTCCTCAGCTGCTGGCAGCTCTCAACGTCCGGTGTGCTGTGGCAGGTCTCGATGGCTTGGGTGCTGCCCACAGGACTCCACGTCTCGCACAACGCTGGCAGTACGTGACGCTGGCAGTGTTGCTGCGCAGCCCAAGTGAAGTCAAGGGGTGACTGTGACCCTCTGGTGACATCACAGTGGTCTCAGGGGTGCACCTGCAGGCGCACCCAGGCGCTCGCCCAGCCTCAGAGACAGACCCTGTGATGCAAAGCCCCTCCGGCAGCGTTGCTTCACACCTCCGTGTCTGCTCAGGCCCCTTTCAGGTGGTCCCTGCTGCTGCTGGTAGTTGTGCCAGCATCACACGCTGGTGCAGTGGTTGGGGCTGGCAGAGTCCTCCGGGGGCCACCTGGTGCCAGCCCCTGTTGAAGGAAGGTCACCCTGAGCCGCATGGATGCTGGGCACCACTGGAAAGAGCCAGGCTCCATCTTCTTTGCACCCTGCCTTCAGATAGTGACCTACATGGAGAAGGTGCCCTGGGCCTTCTCTTCTGCAGGCTGAAGAGTCCCATCTCTCTCAGCCCCTTCTCACCAGAGAGATGCATTGTCCAGATGGTTGGCATCAGAAAGTTTGTGAAAAAGAAATATCACGGCCCAGGCCTTCCCTAGAGCCACACACCCACCACAGAAAGCCTTTGGAGACAATTGATGGAGAGACATGTCCAGAACTCTCCCCTACCTCTGCCGTGGGCCAGAGGCAGTGCTAGACCTTTGCCTCCCTCACTGGGGAGGGACTCCAGGACACATTTCACAAAGGTCAGAGGCTGCATCATCACTCCCATGCTAGAAAAAAAAGAGCTGCCGAGATCAATCCCACTGTGGGCAGTTTCTCTTCTGTCTGTTGGCTCGCAGTTCTCACCCAAACTCTCGTGTTGCTCTGCACTGAAGCTAGGCAAGGTCTGGTCCTGACTTTCAGGACGGCCCCAAGTCCTCTCAAGTCAGCTGGATGGCACCATCAGAACTGGGTCCTGTGACAGGTCTCCCGGTCCCAGAGCAAGCTGTAGGTGCTCCCTCCAAACATTTGAGCCGAGTTTCATTAGGCAGGAGCTGCAGTTTTCAGGGTATGTCCCTGCCACGCAAATCCATTCCTGACCCTGCTACTTCTTGCAGCGTTATTCAGGTGGCGGAGAAGGGTCCGGGAGCTTGGATTGCAACCCAATGCCTACTAATGAACAGGCACCAAACCGCCCCTCTCTAACCCCTGCCAGAGCAGAGGGATGCACAGACCACTCTACAATCACACCCAAGGACACAGCCAGAAAAAGAAAAGCTTTTTATTTCCTTTTTTTGGGTTGGGTTTTTTTTTCTGTAAATATACAATCACAGAAGCCTCTGCATAACATTCTCAACAGGACAGGCAGCTCCGCGGCCCTGGGGGCGAGCACAGGCTGCCAGTTCCTGGCTCTGCCGTGCTGTGCTCCGGAGCTGCCCCTGCTCTCGGTGCACGACGCCCTGCTCCTCGCCCTCCGCAGGGAAAACTGGCCCTCCTGGTGTCAGGGTGTTGCCTTTTTGTAGGTGATGTGGAGGTGCTGAGCCACGGGCTGCATACCATTACAGAAACAGCAGGGAATAACTGCTGCATCCGTCATCGCATCTTTACAAATGGGACATAACAACTCCTCTGGAATGGGATCGTCTGAGGAGGAGAAGGAAGGCTCCTCTGGTAAAAAGGGAGGCTTTCCTTCTTCCCTCTAGCATAAGCTTCCCTGGAGGAGAGGGGGTGAGGGGAGGAAAAAGAAAAAATTGAAAGATGGGTAAAGGAAAACTTTTACAAGCTTTGGATTTTATCAAACGAGGGTAATAGATGGAAGCCTTCTCACGCCACATTGGCCTTCTACAATGTAGGCATTTAGGCTAAATGACTTTTCTAGAGCCACAATATCAAAAGAAGGAGGGAGGAACAGTTTTCTTTCTGCAGAACTCTCCTATCCATTGGATCAACTCCAAAATTAGCTCAGACTGGAAAAATGATTGCTTGACAGCTAGAGAGCAGGGGAAAGGAATCCACCCGCTCCTTTGCCAGAGGGTAAATGTAAATTGCTGGATCAGGGTAAAGTTCGTCCCCAAGTAATTTCATTTTGTAAATTAAAGAAGTCTGTGCTACAGCTTCTACAACAGGAGATCCATGACAGAAAAAGAGAAGTGCTACCGAGTGCATTTTCCAACAGCCACTCGTGAGAGCACACAGTAGGCATTTCTTAGTTTATAGCTACAGGAAAACTTCACTAAAAGTTGGAGGGGGAGGAAATCTCAGTCCAACAGCTATTTATTAAATTTTGCAAGAAGCTTTTGAAACATAAACCAGAAGCAAAACGAGTTTTCTCGTGCATAGCTGCACGTAGAGCTGCAATGTTATGGTTGGAAGCTAACCACAGAACCATTATGGAAGAACTGCTGGAGGAGAGAGCCTGCAAGATTCAAAGTAAGCCAAAGACAGCCCAATGGCTACAGAGCTGTTCCAGAGCAGGAATTCGTGCTCTAGATTGTGTGAGCTTGGATTGTCTTCTTCCAGAATAGATGATACAGAAAATCTGTGTTGGTCTAGTACTTTCATGGGGGGTGGACCACCAGGTTCACATCAGGTTCACGCTAGGGAAGGAGGAGAGGTACGTGCAGCATGTACAGCATCTGACTTGGAACTGAGACTACCTGAGAGATCTTTGGGCCAAAGATAAGGCTTTCTCCATGGAACACTAAACCTAGAGTCCAAACTCCACCTCATGTCACACACAGACTGTTCTCAAGAGCCTTATCCTTGGGTGCTCAGGAGGCTGGAGCTCACCGAACGTCTCTGAATTTAGGTGCTTAAATGCCTACTACACTGCTTCTAAAAACAAGACTCATTGTTTTCAGTAGCTAAAGTCTGTCCATGCTGATAGACCAAAGCTAGTGCAAATCTGCCCCTCAGCACTGCTGTCTTTATTTTGTGTTACATTTTCCCGTGGGATTTGACGCTGCAGACAGAGCTGTTTCCTCCCTACCAGTTCAGTATCTAAATACATGTCTTTGTACATGCTTTAGCTGTCGTTTAACAGTTACCTGTACGGTCTCTCTCTTTTGCTTTACACATAAGTTTAAGGGTCTAATTTTTAAATAGCTTTATTAGGTTTTCCCACAACATTCCCTAAATCGAGCCATACTGCTTAGCTTTGCACTGCGTTAATTAGAGACACGGTCTGGAGCATAATGTGAACTAAGAACAGTTTACTCCCCTCTCCTGTAGGCAGAGATGGTATCTAGCATACCATTTCTAAATCAACATACACAGTTTTGCAAATAATAAAAGGCTCCTCTTCCCTGCTTGAGGATATCCTTGCCCTTCCATTTGTGTGGGTGTTCTCTGATGATAAAACTTGGCTGTGGGTTAGCAAGGGTCTGGTGGCCGGTTTGTGCTCCCTGGTCCAGGCGTGGCTATGAAATGCCCTCCTGTGCATGGAGAAGGCGCTGCAGCAGCTGCGGGCTAGTGCGCTGTAAGGAGAGCGCTAGAGCATGAGTGTTATTGCTGCTGTTATTGTGGCTAGTGAGCAATGGTCAGAAGGCAGAACCCCATGGGACTGAGGGTAAAGACACAAAAAATAGAGCGCCTGTATCCTAAAAAGCTAGGTGCTACTGCTGTGCTGAGTGACAGTTTGATGTCACTGGTTTGGAGATCAAACTTTATTCCACTTTGGTTATTAAACTTTTGGTTGTTACTAAGTCCAGGGTGAGTTGTCCTAGTAGTGAAACCTTTGATCGTGTAATATAAATGGAGGACTTTTCTGCCTTCAGACTCTGTCTGTCTCACTAACGGAATGAATCTCCCAGGTCATCTGCCACAGCTCCTGGAGAAGCACTGTCATCTATATTTTTGCATCCTGAGTTGGTGGCCCCCATCTCACTCTCCCCAAAGAACTTGCAACCCAAGCTTTTAAATATATCTAATTCAAAAATTTAAAAATCTTTGATTTGGGGATACTCACCCTGAGCTGGGTCAAAGTGACCCTTTTCAGATCAGAGCCCTGGGAGCCAGGAATTCTGTGCAGTTCTGAAAAATCAGAATCTGGTCACATAGATATAGAGATACCTGCAACCAGTGAAAGATGAGGAAATCCTGATCCTCAAAGGAATTCACCTAAGGTCGCAGGGCATATTACTATCAGTTTCCAACTCGGCCTCCATGCCCTAGAACTGCATCGTGAATTGCGCTTGGCTCACAGTGTCTGCACTCCCGGACCGTGGTTTGCTGGGCTTCACCTAGCAGTGTCATGTCTGTGCATCTTCCCCAGAACTGAATGCTGCTCACCATCTGGAAAAGGCACAATTAGAAGAGAATTTTGAAAAACTGCCGCTGTCACTCCAGGTTAGCAGTTTCATTGTTTCCCACTCCTGTAACGATGTGGTGGAGCAGCTGCCGGGGCAGCACCAGCTGCCAGCACACCAGGCTATTGCTTCTTACCAGCTATAGTACCCCTTGTCCCCTGCCTGTCCAAACTGGGATCCAGCAGCAAAGGTGCCCCCTCGGTCTTTTGCCTTCCCCTTGTCTGGTTCAGCAAGATACTGTCTGAAAGAGAAGAGAGGGCAAACCGAAAGGGATGAAAAGGCAGCTGGATAAAGCAAGGAAATGTCCTTTTGACCCTGCTGGTTGCTGGCCCAGCCCAAGGAGCACAGTTGAGCTCTTCCCTGCGTGGTGGGGAGGGCTCTGGCACCTGCGGTGGCTGTGAGCATCACCTTGTCTGCACGGTACCTTCCGGCAGGGACCCCAAGGCTCAGGAATGGTGACCTCTCCCTGCCTGGCCCTGTGCCTGTGCTTTAAACTCTTCCCTGCTGTCTGAGTGTGGGGGAGCTGGTCCCACGTTGTAGAGACATCTCCGCTCCCGCTGGAGAGCAATGCAGTCACTGATGAGAGATGTCCCAGGGCTGGCCCTGCTGTGCAGTCAGGCTGTGGCCAGCCAGGGTCAGCCCGCCACATCGTGTGTCCCCCATTCTGCTATTTAACACCAAGCTCATCTTGGCTTTTTCAGTCCTGCTGATAACTCCATACTGTTTGCACTCTCTAGATGAAGAATTCCCAAGAAGTGGAGAGCAGAAGCATGCCCCTGGCGTTCACACTAAGTTTGAAAAATCTCGTGTGAACAAGTAAAGGTGCTGCAGCAAATAATGCAAGCTTTGTTTGATTTCATAGGCAGACATTAATTACAGTTTTTAAAAGCCCTGACTAGCACATACTGTTGCACGCAGCAACTGTCACTGCCTTCCTCATGCTGCTGTGACAGCTCAAGGCATGTCAGCAGTTTTGCAGTAAGCACTGATGTAATGTTACAGCCAAGAAATGACATACATGAAAGATAAGAATATCAGTTCCACAGCAACTGTGTGTTTACAGGTGTTGTATAGAGAGAGTTAACAGGAATGCCTTTGATCGTAACAGAAATAGGACTGCTTAAAATAATGTTGTTTCTGTGTGTAACTCTGAGATGAACCGACAGTCATTTGAAGTCCACACCGCTAACTCATTGTTGCTTGTCACCATGTTAGAAGCCTAGAAAGGTGAAGGAGGCAGGGATGGGATATCTGCCACCTCATTCAGACTCTAGGGACCATGCAAATAATCTCTTTCATGCCTCTGTTACAAACGCCAGCTTCTTAAGGAAGAGCATGGTTGTATCTCATCCAGCCGAAGGTGCTGGGGTGATTCAGCATCAAAGACATTTCATGAACTAGTGCCAGCCAGCGTGTCGTGGTTTAACCCCAGCCAGCAACTAAGCCCCACACAACCGTTTGCTCAGTACCCCCCAGTGGGATGGGAGAGAGAGCCGGAAGAGTAAAAGTGAGAAAACTGGTGGGCTGAGATAAAGACAGTTTAATACGTAAAGTAGAAGCTGCGCACGCAAGCAAAGCAAAACAAGGAATCCATTCGCTACTTCCCATCGGCAGGCAGGCGCTCAGCCATCTCCACGAAAGCAGGGCTCCGTCATGCGTAATGGTTACTAATGGTTACTCGGGAGGACAAATGCCATAATGCCAAACGTCTCCCCCTGCTTCTTCCCCCGGCTTATATACTCAGCATGACGTTCAATGGTATGGAATATTCCTTTGGCCAGTTCAGGTCACCTGTCCTGGCTGTGTGCCCTCCCAATTTCTTGTGCCCCTCCAGCCTTCTTGCTGACAGGGCCTGAAAAACTGACAGGTCCTTGACGGAAGGCAGAGCAACTGCTACAGCCCTGGGGCTGAGGGGCTCTCCCCACCTACCTCCAGCTTAGCAAGACAGCCAGTATTAGCTCTGTACTTGCCTCCAAAACAAGCCCCTGTTCAGAAGGCATGAGGCACCTACAGAAGTCTCCAGGCAGGGGCTCAGACTCACCTTTTTGGGAGAGAGCGCCAGCTTCTTGGCAGGTGGTGGTGATGTGGTGCTGCCTGGCTCCAGAGCAGTGATGGTCAATGGGCAGGATTTCAGTTTTGCTGTCTTGGAGTCTTCAGGGACAGCTGGCTCAGCACCAGGGCCAGCAGGGAGGCGTGTGTCACAGTTCATTTCTTGAAAGGTGCAGAAGCTGGTAGTTCTGCTCTTGCCTTCCTGGGACCCTATGACTTGCTCCTCCACTGTGCCATGCACTGGGCTGGCAGCACTGCTGGCACAGGAGCCCCTCTGCTGGGTCCCAGCAATGTCCCCACTGCCCCCGGGCTGCTGTCTGGGCTCCAGCAGCAGCTTGGATGAGGTAGGTGGCTGCTTGCTCTTGGAGGAGCTCTGCTGGGACAGCTCCACTTTGTCACTGCTTGCATTGCTGGTGTTGCAGAAACCCTGAACTGCTTTGGGTGTGGGAAGCAGCTGCCGGAAGGAGCATGGCTTCTTGAACCTATGGGCCCCATCACCTGGCAACGCTGAGTTGGCTTTATGGGGCAGTTTGGGGGATGGGGACCTAACACGCAGCTTCAGACTACCAGTTCCGTTTGATGGCTTTGGCCCCATCTTAACCATGCCACGAGCCACAGGGACTCCAACCTCCTTCAGCCCTAGCCACTTCTTCACTGGCTGCACATCTGGTTTCTAGACAAAAAGAAAGAGAGAAGTTCAGCAAGGAGAGAATTCGAGTAGCCAAGGACACAGAGTGATACTGCCCTCCCAGTCCCTCCCCAGGCCCACACAGGGACCCTTGGCTGAGCAGGATTCCTCCTGGAAACCGTCCTGCCTTGTGCCTGCCCATCCAGAGCAGTGTACCCACCTCCCTGCAAAGCTGTGGTCTGCCTGCCCTCATAGAGTGGCAGCAGCTCTCAGCTTCTGGGAGCACTAGCCAAGGACAGCTTTCAGGACTCACCTCTCTCATCAGTGGTGAAGACAGGGGCTTACTGGTCACGCTTTTCTTGACCTTATCAGAGGTGCCACCAGTGTTGGCACGCGGGGCGGAGACAGCTTTGGCAATGGGCCACTCTGGGTTCTTGCTGGCATTCGGGGTTCTGGTCAAGGCAGAGAAGTGCATGTTAACTGCAAGGGTTTGAGCGACTGGAACGCTCATCCGTGATGCGCACAGGAAACAGGAGCCAGAAGCTCTGAGGAGGCGCGGTCATACAGCAAAACCATGACAAGGGACTGGACCTCTCCCTGCCACCCTCCTCCGAGTCAGAGCATGTACATGGGCATTGCGGCTGCTTGGGCCAAGCTCCTTTCTACCCCCACGCACATGCTACCGGCCCCCTCCCAAATGCTGAGCGGGGGTTAGAGGGGCTGGGCGGCAGGGGGCGCTCTCACCTCAGGTAGAACAGCAAGTAGGCCTGCTGGTTGAGGACCACTTGGATGTTGCTGCTGCGGACCAGGTTATCGTTCATTTGATACCACTGCCCATTGCTAGCCTGTGGAAGAAGAGAGAACAGGGTCGGGGCTGTGTCCGAGGACCCCTGTGGCCTGAAGAGCAGCAGGTACAGTGTCTGTTGCCAGAGCTTCTCTCCCCAAAATCCACAGATGGCCCAGGGCAGGCAAGGGGGCTCTGCGAGAGCAGAGCTCCATGCTTCCTGCAGCAGAGCACAGCCTGTATCCCCCACCACCCCCCTAGTCCAGTGCTCCACACTGTGCACACCTACTGAGAACCCTCCTTTCTGCGCACTACAGAGACCCATGAGTGCACACAGCCCACAGCCCAGAGGGGGTGCCAAGAGATCGCCCTGGGCTCACCTTCACGTAGCAGTAGTAGTGCCCTGAGTGGCAGCTGTACCCAGAGTGCACCAGCACTGCATAGAGTTTGTACAAGACAGGATGCCCGTTGCTCTGAGTCAGGTAAGGACGGATGTTCAAGATCTCAGGGTACTCCACATCCTGCAAGGAGAAGGTGCCTCAGGAGCCTGCACAGCAGACAGCTTTCTTGCTACAGCAAGAGCAGCTCAGCTGTCCTGTGAGTCCCATCTCTCAAGGGAGGGGGACCTGCTCTCCCAGGCAGAGATCACTGTGAGGAAGATGCCAAGATGAGGCAAACTCCCACTGCACTGCACAGCTGGGGAAGGGCTGCAGAACAGTGGCAGAGCTTGCACTGCACACAGGACTACCTCCCACCCTGCTCTGGGCAGCAGGGCCTCCGGCCAAGAGACAGCCCAAGCTCTGGATTGCCGAACACTCACCTTGGTGATTTTGACTCCATGAAAATCCGCAAAGCGTTTCAGGGAGATTGTGAGAACATTGGAAGGACGGTGGATGGTGAGTTGTTTGCTGGCCAACACTTTCTTCTTGCATCTGCACAGAAAGAGCTCGAGCTATTCAAGCTGTTCTACCACCCAAATGATTGCCAGCCCTGGCCAAACCACAAACCCCACAGAAATGACCCTGCTGACACCAGGCACCGCTCCAGGGCACCTGCCCACAGCCATGTCTTCTGGCCCAGGTGTTCCTCATGGGCGGACTGGCATGGAGGAGTGGCAGGCTTCATCACAGGCTTTCATGGCCACATACCTCACAGTTTAGCTAGAAGCAGGTAGAGAAGCCCTTCCCTGCTGCAGCAGGCTTTCCACCTTCTTCCCACCAGCAGACCCACAGGACCCTTCCCACCCACAGCCCTACACACTCACTTGTCACACATGTAGGCATTCTCCCCACCCAGCACGTCTGGCTGCACATACAGCTCTAGCGCCCGCGTTATGTCTGTGACTTCCTGCAAGGGCAGAGGAGAGGTCAGGGCACAAGTGGCCTGTCCACATGACAGCCCAGATCCCTGCTGAGACACTGGCTCCAAGAGGTAACACAGAGCACAAGCACAGGGTCACAGACTACACCAAACTCATGAACCCGCCACCAGCTAGGCACTGCCCAGCATGCTAGGAGGGATGGCTGCGCTGCACCCCAACACCATAGAGCCTCAACAGAGGAGTCATGGTCCACACTCAGGCGACGGGCACTGCTCTGCCAGAGAAGGCAGCACAACAGAAGCTGCTTCCCCTCTTGTCTGCACCATGCCTTGATGCTGGCAGGTTAAGGAGCCTCGAGAGCAGTAACGATGCAATTGCAGGAATATCTCCCATGAGAGCAGAGCTCCTCCCCGTCCTCAGCCCTGCTGCAGTACCATGATCTCCAGCGACAAGTCCAGGAAAGGTTCATAGGTGTCCGACACGCTCTTGCACTCCAAGCACCTCACTGCAAAAGAAAGAGCAATGAGCACACCCTGGCACAACACTTGCACCCACCACCACCCCAGCATAGCACAGGCAGTTGCAGTGTTACTCCTCTCTGAGTTTGGGCTCTGGGATGTGAGCACCAGGATTCACCGCCTGACAAAGAGGAAGGCTGGCAATTCCACTACGTGCTAGGACTGCAAGTATTGCTACACAGCTGGCAACACAGGTCCCTTTTCTGGTGGCAATGAGCCAGAGACCCTCAGACAGCAGCTTTTTCCACCACCACAACAGGGGTCACGACCCACAAGACTGACCAGCTGCAGCTCTGGATAATTTGCACATGCAGTAAAAATATTTTGGGAAAACTGCTAAGCCTGGCTCTGAGAGAAAGAGCACCCCTGGGAGTCACAGGCCCAGGACCTGGAAGCCAGCACTCACCACAGAACCGCAGGTAACCACCATAGATCTGGTGAATCAGTGTCGTGGCCTGGGTCTGGCGATCCAACCTAGAGACAGCAGCATTGGATCTCACACCACCCCTTCACACCAGCCACCCCCGCGGGCCACCACTGTGTCCTCGGGACAGCTCCCCTGCGTGCTCCAGCTAGCAGACGGGCTGCAGAACTCCAGGGGCAGAGAGAAGTTGCTCTGCCAGTTTGCTCTCCCAGTGCCAAAACTGAAAGGGTGGCACCAGGCTCTGATGCACACCCTCCTCTAGAAGGAGCAGAAACCCTGGGGCAGAGCTCAGAGCTAGGCACTGCAGAGAGAGGCAACGAAAATTTCCTGGGACAGAGAGCCGAGGGGAAAGCTGCTCACCCACAGCCACAGCGCTGGGGCTGAACTAGCAAGCAGGCCTGGATTCCTTGGCAATTGGGAAAAGATCCAGACCCATAGCAGCCTCAGAACTTGGGGACAGGACCACAGCTATACTGGCATAGAGGAGTCAGGAGAAAGCAGACAACAGTCCAGAGCTGTGTCAGAGAGGGGCAGAGTTGGGCCAACCACCCGAGGCCCCTGGAGTCAGTACCTCCCTCTACAAGTCTAACCTGGGGGACACATTCACCCCAAAGACCCCTCACATGGGTACAGGGGACAAGCGAAGGGACAGCAGAGAGCAGTGATGGGCCAGAAGCCTCACATACTTGGTACAGCCATTCAGGCAGGCGTTCTGCATGGCATCAATGGTGTAACGCAGGAACTCATGCGCATCCTCCTGCCTGCCAAAGATGTTCTGGGTAAAATCTGCAAAAAATGGAGGAATCAGCCTCAGCATGTGCTGCAACAGAAGCAGCCTGCCCTCCCTCCCTCCCCTGAGACAGGAACTCCGGGGTTTGAGCCCCCTCAACCCAAACCAGACATCAGACTTATGCTGGATATGGGGGAAGCCCCTACATAGCCCAGGAAGTCATAAGCCCCTGGCAGTCTCAAAGGTTCTGCTCCCGCATTAGTCCCTGCTCTCCTGCATGGCTACAGGAAGGGAGGGGAGCCATCCTTACTCTTGAGGTTTTGGATGAAGGACACTGGCTTTATTACGTTGCCACTGTTGGTAAAAGCCTGGATCACATGGCTCTGCATAACGCACATCATGCAAAAGCCTTCTTGGTGACCTGGAGCAGAAGAGGAGAAAACAGGATGTTAGGGTCAAATCCAGGAGAGCTGGAGGCAGGACAGGGGACAGGGGATCTCTGGCCCAACACAGCTCAGCCACGCTTAGCTGTCCCTATGAGCTCTGTGCTACAGTATAGCTTTGGGGCACCCTGGGCACACAGAGACCATGGCTGGCACAGTCCCAGCCACTGCAACCCACCCAGACAGAACAGCATCCATGTGGATAGAAAACAGGTCACAGCTACTCACTGGACCCCACAGGTCAGCCCTGAGGGGCAGATCCCACCAGAGCCCTATGGATGAGGCTGCAAGGCCCGTGATGCTCCTTGTGGTCACAGCTTGGAGCTGTGCCCACTGGACTCCCTTTCAAAGCCACCCAGAAAGGGCACCTGCTGCCCTACTTTCATGCAGTCCCCACAGCCAGGGGCTGTTTGGGACCCCCAGCTCAGTCCCCAGGAAGCCAACGGACCACATTGGACCCATCTTAGTCCTGCCCACATGCAGCAGAAACAAAGCCTCCCCAGACACAAGGAACTCAGGAACACCACTACGGCCAGGAAAAGCGAGCTGTATGCTCTTGATGGAGAAACAGGCAGCAGGGAGTAGAGAAGGCGCATCCTGACACCCACACACCCCCGGCTAGAGCCATGTGCAGAGCTGCCGAGCCCAGCACTGGGAGCAGGACAGGCAGGCACTCCTTGCCCTGCCCATGCAGCTGCCCTGGCCCTGCTGCCCACTGAGCCAGGCCTCCCCACTCACAGTTGTGGGAGTGCTCCTTGGAGAGCAGGTAGTTGGTGAGCGGTGGTGTGTAGGTCAGGCACTGAAGAACAGAGTTCAGGAAGCAGGTGTTCCCTAGGTTGCACAGTCCGGCACCGACGCGGTAGTTCTGCTCCCACTTCATGGAGAGCCGCTCCATCGGGAAGAGCACCTTCTGGGGCATGGGGATCCCGTCCCCCTGGTCTTCTGGGGTATCGTCCCTGCCTACAGGGAGAGAGGTGGTGAGCAGCGGAGAGAGAGGTGGTGAGCAGCAGGGACGTAGACGCGAGGAGGGCTCCCTCACCCTCTCTACCTACCCCGCTTGCTGGGTGGCGTCTTCTCCGGGCTGCCGTGGTGGTCGGCGGCCGCGGCCCCGCCGTTGAGCACCACGTACTTCCCGCGCAGCAGCTCCAGCTGGCTGGAGAAGTCGCGGCTGGCAGGTTCAAGCTCGACTTTCTCCAGCAGCACCCTCTTGGCCGAGGCGGCCAGCAGCTGGCCCAGATCCCCATCCTCGCTCGGCCTCCGCCGGTTCTGCTTCAGCACCTCCCTCAGCTTCCCCTGGATCGTCATGGCGCGGTCGGATGGCCCCGGCTGCGGGGACTGGGCGGGCGGATAAGCGGATGAGCGGGAGGGCGCCGGCCCGTTCCCCCTCGCTCCCGGCGCAACCGGCCGCGGCCTAGGCCCGCCGCAGGCCGGTCCCCGCCGCCGCGCTGCCTGCAGGCCCCATCGGCCCCGCCGTCGCCGATGGTGCTCCTTGGGGTGGGAGGAAGCAGCATGGGGCAGCTGTGACTGGTGATTCTCCACAGCCCTGCTTCATCCACCCCCCCAGCTCTGGACCAGGGATGCCAGGCTACCCTTTCCCTGCAGGGCACAGGGACGTAACACTGATGCAGGGGGACTGAGGGAGTGTGGGTCCCAGGGCTGGTCGGTTCCCAGCCAGAGAGCGCCAGAGGCTCAGCCATCCTTCCCATATCCCTAGCTGCATGCTGTGCCCCCTGAACAGTATCATCCTTGAAGGACAGGGAAAAGCATCTCACCGCAGAGCCCGTGCCTGCCTCAGGGCTGCAGACCCCATTGGTGTGGGGAGTGGGGCGCAGCCCATGCTCTGGGGCAGCCCGGCTGCTCGCCTTGCACTCGCAGCCCATCTGGTACCGCTGGTTTAGGCTCTTCTTCTGGGTCGGGCTCAGTGAGTCCCAGGTGGAGACCAAGTCACAGAGCGTGATGTGCATCTTGCCATTGCCCTCTGACTTGCCTGGGGAGAGGCCAGAGAGACCGATCAGAGGGTCCCCTCCAGGCGCCCCGGCACCCGACTTTGGTTTGGGGTGCCCGGGTCTCAGCCCAGCCTGGGGGGCTGGAGGCCACTGCAAACCAGCCACTCTTGCCATATACTGTCCCTGGTGGACCCCAGGGAACAAAGGCTTGTCCCACAGCCACCTCTGCCACAGCTGGGGGGGTCCATGGAAGGCTGGTGGTGGAAGCAGGACAGGATACAACACACACACGTGGGCACACATGTCACAGGCATCTTGGGAAGCACATGAGGCAGCAGGGCCATCAGTGCCACCAAAAACCCCCAAGAGCCCTCTGTCACAGCCACTCACCTGCAATGAGATACTCCTTCTTCCCGCCGGTGTCCAGCAGCCGGCCACACACAGCAGTGGACGGAGCCGTGTAGATGAACTCTATGTCCTTGTCAGGGCCCTTAAACATCTGGCGAGAAGGAGCAGGGGTGAGTGGCCAGTACAGAGGCTGCCCCGTCCCTCCCAGTCTCCTGCCCTGAAAGTGCCCCATTACCTTGATCTGCTTGATTTCATACTGGATTCGTTTGATTGGATTCCCGTATATATCATTCCCCGAATCCACCTCTTTCGCAGAGACAGCCTTTGCTCGGATCACTGCAATGGAGGGGTGTCAAGGTCAGCAGGGGTGGCCAAGGACTGGAGGTGTTGCCTGCACCACACAGTGCTGCCCTGGCTGGACAGTCCCACTTAGCCTCCCCATCCCACAGGGAGTCCCACCCTCCATGGGGCTGGCTACCCGCAGCCAGCCCCAGTGTCCTCCCCACAGACATCCAGCTGCCCGCAGAGCTGGTTGTCACACGCTGTCCCCGAAGGGACAGGGCTCTGACATGTGCAGGACAGCAACGGGTAGCACTGCAGCAGCACCCTCACGGTGGCCAATAAGGAAAGGTCACCCCAGGGTCACCCAGCCCCACCACTGCCAGCTGTGCTGGACCAGTTGCACTTGGCCAGCACTGGCTTGGTCTCTGCCCAGCTCCTGTCAGCGTTGTGGGTGCAGGCTGGCCCTGCCTGGGCTCGTGCCTGTCACCCAGATGGCACTGAGTCAGCTAAAACCTGCCAGCAGCGTCCTGGGAGCACCACGGTATTTGTCCCACTGTCATTAATTAAACCAGTTTCTGACGAGGGCCCCAGCCAAATGCCTGTGTGGCCTGGCAGGGCTGGAGGGGGAAAGGGCATGGGGGAGCTATTTGGAGGGTCACCTTCGGGTGCAGAGGAAGGTGGGAGCTGCATCCCCGTGGCTGCCTGCCACGGCCAGCACGGGCACCAGCGATGCTCACCAAGTGCCTGCACAGGCAGCTCATGCTGGGGTCTCTGGCACGCCCCGAGACCCCTGCCAGCCCCTCTGCACCACCATGCCAGGGGAGTGGGTGTCCCTGGACCAGGCTGCCTTCACACCCCACAGCTGAAGCATGGGGTCCCTGTCCCACCAGGGAAGGGTCCCAGCTGCCACGGGGCAATGCTCTGGCTGCTGGCTCCCCGCCAGACCTCAGCTACCGCCACATGGAGCCTCACACCATGCAGGTGCAAACATCGCATCCTCTCGGGGCCGGGGGCTGCAGGGTGTCGATCCCTGCCCCTGCTGCCAGAAAAAATAACCTGGGGACACCGAGGGCTGGGCAGTGAAAAAACACAGCCCGGTGAGGAGAGGCAGCAAGTTCCCCAGCCAGCACCCTGGAGCAGCCCAGCCACAGGCAAAAGCCCTCCCGGTTCTGCACAGCCCTGGGGCAGTTCCAGTGCTTGGTGCCAAGAGACAAGGTCGGGTGCCCCAGGATCATTGAGGTCACAGCACCCTGGAGCCTGGGGACAGCTCTGCGGTGGAAGGGTCCCTGTGGTGAGCTGCCAGCACAGCCTGGGAATACATGAACGAGCATGTGAGTGCTCTGCATGTGGCAGTGCCCTGCAGGGCACTCGGGGTGGGCAGGGCAGGCAGGAAGCAGGCAGCCAGCTCACCCTTACTCACTGGCTCGGGACACGGCAGCTGGTTCAGTGCTGCGCTGCGCAGGTTACAGCTGCCTGTGATGAACGCAGCGACACAGGCATGCAAGGCCAGGGCTGCGGTGCTGAGAGCTGTGGCTCCCAGCCCTGCCTGGTTCTCTCCATCAGCGTGAGAACGGGAGCTCCCGGCTGGCCCCAGGCAGCACCGGGGACGCTGATGGCACAGGGGGCAGTGGCATCCCCAAAGCTGCAGCTCCTGCTCAGCACCCTCACAGCTGGAGCTGAGGAGGGGGCCTGGCTGCAGGGCAGGGGCTCACAGGGCTCTCCACTCTGCTGGGGGTACTGCCATCCCACGGGGAGGCCAGATCCCCATCTCTCGGGGGACCTGCCAGCCCCGTGCATGCTGCAGGGTACGGGATGGGGTCCATGCTTTGGCCAGGGTGGCAGAAGAGCAAGCAACAGCCAAGCTGGAGATCTAGCTTGTGTCCCCCCCGAAAGGTGCTGGGGTGGGAGCAGCTGGGGACACGCAGGGCTCACCAGCCCAGCACAGATGAGCTTGCCTTCTTTCATTTGGCACAGCAAGGAGAAGGAATCTGACCACGCTCTATAAATACTAATGGGGCGTGGGGGCATGTGGATGGGCTATTTAAGCTGAAGGTCAGGGGGGCACAGCCCCACATGGGCACTGGTAAGGGCCAGCTGAGTTTACTCTGGAAAAGGGAGGGTGGCCACCAGCAGGACCAGGGGCCAGGGAAGAGACTTTCAAAAACAGACACCCCTGGTCAATGTGGGCACTCACTCGGTGCAGGCCAGAGGGATGCAACGCATACCAGTACCAGGGCTGCACCGAGGGCTTTCCCAGCCCTGCTCCCCTTCCCTGGGGAAGGGCCAGGCTGCCCTGGCACACTGGCAGCACATGCAGCATCTTGGCCATGCAGGAAGCCCCAGCCTCCTGGCCTGCAGTAGGCAGCAGGGCAAGTCCCTCGGCACAGCCCCCCATCCCAGTCCCCAACCCAGGCTGCAGGAGCTCAGCTTGCCACGTGCAGACTCAGTCCCTGCCCGCTGCCAGCGCCTGCTCCTCTGCCAGCAGCATGCCTGGGTCACCGCTGGCACAGGCCACCCCTCGCCCCCCGACCCAGCTGCTGTGTGCCCCCACATGCCAGGCCCTTCGCTGCTCTGCGCACATCTGCGGTGTAACTTGGGTGCAACCAAGCTGGAGAGCGCGCACCCGACTCCGGTGCAGTGGCTCCAAGCGCAGGGAACGGTTACTGGTTCAGGGGCTCCAGCCTTTTCCATTCACGTGCTGATGAATCACTTGACAAAAATGCAGCCCAATTCTAGGCGGATTTGTTCTGAACAGTGCGGCTTTGTGGAGGGGATGGCTGCGCTGCGCTTTCCCCGCCAAGACCCCAGCAGCGCAGCCAAGCTGCTCTGTGCCAGCCAGGAACCAGAGCAGTGAGGAGGGCAAGCTGCAGGGATTGCGGAGGAGAGCCCCAGAGGAGAGCCCCGCTGAGAGCCCTGGGATGAGGAGGCAGGGCTGAGGGATGGAGGAAGGCCCCAGGTACTCAGTCAGAGGCCGGCACTCAGCCCTCCCCAAATGCCACCACTCCTGCCACCAGCCTGGAGAGCCATCAGCAGCAGGAGCCCACACCCTCTGCGAAGCTGAGCTGAGGCTCTCCCAAGGCACACGGCAGGCACAGCACACCACCAGCACTGGACAACTGAGTCTGATCAGGACAATGCTGGGAACGCTCCTTCCCCCGGCAGGACAAGCTGTGGCAAGAAGATGCACTGCGGGAGCCCCACCAGTGACAGCCCCTGTGCTGGCCCCCTGGGCTGCAGGCCATGGCCACCCTGTAATGAGGACCCTGGAGCCCTCTGAGGGCAGACCCTGGCAAGGCAGCGAGTTCTCTCGCGGCCCTCTGCCATAGGGGTCGGTCCCACCACCCTGGCAGGGCAGGAGAGCTCGCCCCCACGCCGAGGCTGCCGGCTGGCCTCTTCCTGCCTCTGCACTGGGAGAAACGCCAGCGTTCGCCTTTTAACTCCGCACAGAAGCTGATGCATGACAAGGGCTGCACTCACAGCTGGGGCCTTCGGAGCCCCCTAGTCCGTGCCCGCTGAGCGGGGCTGCCCTTGTGCCTGCCACCCTGGGGGACTCAGGGCTGGGGGCTGTTCCAAGAGCTTTCGATAACCCCCCAGCTGGCTGCAGCTGCCCTGGCATGGCCCACAGCCACCTTCCAGCACTGCTCCCTGCTGCCTCATCCTCCTGCCCAAGGCAGGATCCAGGAACAGGCACAAGGGTAAGCAGGGAGAGGGTTGTCTGCCCCCAGCTGCAGATAGGTGGGGGTCCACGGGGAGCTGGTGACCTCCCACCCTGACCAGCCAGGGCTGGCCGGGGCAGAGCGGCCGGGGAGTCCTGGGCATCCCACAGTAGAGTGGTCCCCACACTGCAGTGGGCAACAGTGCCACAAGGAAGGGCCCTGTGCTGGGGCCCAGCTGACCCTGTACCACTCCCTCTGGCTGTGCGACAAGCACACAACCAGCTGGGACAGACTGGGGCTGCAGTGCAGCTCCAGGAGCAAAGCTGGGGGCAAAGAGAGTCACCCAGTGCCACAAACCCACTGGGATGTCCCTCTGTGCTTGCCAGCCAGTGGGATGCTGTCATCTCCGGCCCCTGCCACACGGCTGCCCCAGCTCAGGGGCTGCACCCTGTGTGTTTCATACTGCTAAGTGAGGCTCCTGCTGCAGACAGTTACCATCGCAGCAGGAGCCACCATGGGCAGCTGGCAGGGAGATGCTGCAGCCCCAGGTCCTCTCTGGGGAAGAAGAAAAGGCGGTTTGGAAGTGGTGACCTGCCTTGATGAGACCTGCCAAGAAGAGAAGCTGCAGCCAAGGTAGGTCCTGCCTTTGCCCAACCCAGCTTGAGCGAGCTGCTGGAAAGCGCTGTGCCTGCCTGCGTGTGCCCCACGGGCTGAGGGGCAGCACAAGGAGCCTCTGCTCTGGGACTCCCCTCCCGGCCAGAGACATGCCAAACGGCTGCCCCTTCCTCCACCATCCCACCCCAAAACCCACTGTATGGCCCCACCAGCACCCGCCTGCAGCTGCCCAGGAAGCGCTGGTGCCCGCAGAGCGTGGGGGCCGCTGCTGGGCTGAATGGCCAGGGAACAAAGCTCCCTTCTCTGGGGCTGCTGGCAGCCGGCTGAGCAAAGGGGCCAGCTGCCAGTGCCAGCACTGCCCACTGCCCACCCAGCACCACCAGCCTGGGCACCCATCCCCACAGCAGGGGCAGCCTTGGGGTCACTCCAACTCTGCTTGAGGCTGGCAGAGCCAGGGATCCAGCAAAACACCCCCGGGAGGGACTCCTGCACCCTGGCACGCAGGCAACAACCAGCCCCCAGGTGCTTGCTCGCACCCTGGCAGGGGCAGCGGAGCAGGGCGCCCCCGCCCCGGCACAGTGGCAGGGTGCTTCTGGGGGTGTGGAGGCTGGGGGAATGTGGAGCTGAGCACGGCAGCCCCACAGCAGAGAGGCAGCAGGAGGCCATGGAGGCTCCCCTGGAGCACGGCGGTGCCCACGGGGAGGTGGGAGGCACCAGGCCCCACTCACCCGCCGGCCTGTGCGGGAGCCACGGGTTAAGTGCTGCCATGGCCGCGTGCGTCATCCCAGCCCTCTGACGGGAACAGGACGGGGCCCAATCAGCAGCAGCACCAGCAGTCAGCCCACGGCCCTCCGCGCCCACAGCATGGCAAAGGGGCTCCGACCACCACAGCACGGCAGCTCCTCGTGGTTTAGTGCTTATTGTACTGAGGGTCTCTTGAGTTGTATCTTGTATTTCCTGCCTAGTGGGTATGGTGTGCGTAGGGTTGTATTTTGTATCCTATGGTGCGTCTTGTGTTTTCTGCTGGGCTGTTTGTAATACATGGTATGACGTATTGTATTTCAAGTCTGTTCTTTCCAGCGTGGTATGAGTTGTGTTGCATTGCGCTCACACCACCCCAGAGGAGATGCTGATAGTGTTGCTCCTGGAGAGCCCCCAGTGGCGCCGCCCCGGAGCAGCCCTGTAGCGCAGCGCCGCAGGGGAGCGATTGGTGGCAAAGCGCCTCGGGAGCCCCTCGTCGTGGAGCAGCCCTTTGTTACGCTGCCAAGGAGGAGCCGATGGTGGCAGCGCCCTGGAGGAGCCATTTGTTGCTTTGCGCTGGAGGAGCCCGTGCTTGTGCCGTCGCGCAGGAGTCGTTGCTGTCGCCACGTCGGAGGATCAAGGAAGTTCCTTCAGCGTCACAGTCATTTCTTGGGATGCAGCCAATGGAAGACCTGTTTCATGTAGTTTTCTAAGCAATAGGGTAATATACCTTTCATTAAAAGTACCTTAAAAATAAATGCAACGGTGTGTATAAAATCTACTTTCTTATGTTCGCATTTTGGCTAGAAAAAATCAATGCGAAATCACATATAAAGCAGTTTTTTTCTCACTTGCCATTGAACTGCCCCACTAAAATGCTGCGTATTTGCACAATCTGTACATGTCTCTGTCCTTTTCACCCACTGGCAACAGCTGGGTCACTTGTCCAGTTGCCGAGTCTTTTCAGACTTTGGTTGGATTTGGCCCTTAGTCACTGACCCTCAATGGCTTTACTCCAGCTGGTGGCCTAGAAAAGGACACCTGCTAAGCTCCTTTGATATGTTTAGCCTTTTGGACACAAAACTGGGGGGGAGGGGGCGCAGCAAAGATTCCTGCTTACCCTGTCTTCTCTTTCAAATACTTAGTTGAGGTAAATCTTAACTAAGCTTGATTAATTCAATGGTATGTCCTGTTAATTTGGGTTTTTTTACAGCTTTGTTTGGGTGGATTTTTCCCCAGGTGCTTCTGAATTTTCTAACTGATATTTTGACATTGGATCTGTGTGAATCTCGGCATTGGACCCGATAACTTTACATTGTCACATCAGAGCCAGTTTTGCTCTGCTGTAACGTTTGGTTTCCCTCAGTGCTGGCATTCCCACTTCCCCGGCTGCCCTGACACTGAAGTGCTGGTTGTCTGCAGAGCCACGCTGATGATAACAAGGAGGGGCTTTTTCGTTTTGTACTAATGTCATGTTTACATTGGTAGCAGGAACATGGCCAGTCCAAACCTGGTACACTGACACAGCAGGTTGCAGTAACACAAAATGTCTGGAATTTGTAAGTTCACCGTGCATCTAGGAGACCATAAGGCTGCTATGATGATACGCCAAAACTACACCTTGCCTTTTTTGCAGAAGAGGAAGATCAGGACTCATGTGCTGCTGCTGTCCTAGAAGAACCCTCTGAGAAAGAGGGACTACTTGAGAACCTTGGCACTGAGGCCAAGCCTTGCACATCTGGCCTCCCGGGAAACATAAATATGAGGTCCCGAAGAGCAGTCGGAAAGCTTTAACCAAAATACAATACAATGCAAGAAGTCTTGGCAGGGCAGGCAAGTGACAGGGAAGCCACCTGAGCCGTGCCAGCAGCAGCTGCTCAAGGTAGCCCCAGAGGCTGCTCTGGAAACCACGGCCCCAGCATGGTGGGAGACAGCCAGGAGGCCCGCTGTCCTGGTGGGGTGGTGTCCGTGCTGAAGTTGGAGTTACGGGATAGCATTTTTAAGCTGGCACTGTGGTGATTCCCCACTCTTGGAGAGAGTCTCGCCACCAAGTGTCCTCAAGGGTAGCACAGACCTTATCTCAGATAAAACAGAATGTAAGAAAAGGATTCTGTAATACTTCTTATGGAGGATCAACATTTTAACAACTTCTTTCTCCTAGTTGTCATTTTTTTTACTGGCTTTTCGTTTTCCTCATGTAAGTAGAACAGTAACAACCCCACCGAGTTCTGCTGGTCCGTAGGTGCTGGTGATGATTTGTACAGAGCTCTCTTGCTTTAGATGGCTTTTGTTTCAAGTAGTAGGAGCTGGTGATCTGGGTGGGTGCTTTCCTTCTGCAAGCACCGTCTCCAATATCTCCCCGTGCAGACGCCTTCAAGGGCCACAGTCCTGGCAGTCTGTCAAGAACACTTCTTAAAATTGCTCCAGTGAGTTAAACAGATGGCATGGGCAGATGCGGTGATATTCCCCAAAAAGGGGAAACCTTGTGCCTGTAAGACAGCTGGTTTGGGAATCTGTGTGAAGGGCTAGGTTCTTTTTTAACATACCAGGCTATATTCATCCACATCTTTTTTTTTTTTTTTAAAAAAAAAAACACCACTTTTTATTAATTAATAATAGTAATAAAAACTCTAGCAAGCAGCAACAAAACAATCCACTGCATTTTATTCTGAGCCTAATGCAGCTGGTCAGGGCTGGGGACTCTGCAATCCTGGCACACAGCACCCTGTGCATCACTCAGCAGAGTACAGAGCTGGCTGTTTGGAGGAGCCCAGCCTTGCGTGCCTGGCTTCTTCCCATAACACAGTAAGAATGATGCCAGTATCGCCTGGGCCTCCTTAGGCACCCAAGGATCTCAACTCAGCTCAGTTAATCACACCATTCACAGCAAAACTTTCTAGAAAGTGTCTCCCTTGGATCTGGGAGAAATAATCCCCAAATGACAGTGTGTAAAGGATTAATTTAACTTCCAGATTCCAGTTTCCTTGCATTAGCAAAAATAAAGCTTTTGTGTTATTTCTCTTAACAGTTAAAAATTAGATGCAGGAAAAATAAAGAGAAACGTTAAGCTCTGGATTTTTGGTTTTTTTTTTTCTCTGTTTACATTTTGGTAAGACAGAACTAATTTGCTCTCCTATCTGCTGTGTGTCCTGCAGCTGAACTAATCTTTTCTATGCCCTAGATTGTTATTAGCCTTGCTTGCTTATTACTGAAAGATTTACTTTCTAGGACTCCTTTTAATTCCATTTGCTACTACACTGCCTTTTCTCTTAAATGTAGTTTTTTTGTAGTGTCCTTTAAAGATTCCTGGCCTTTTCTAACCTGAGACAAATTTATAGCAGCCTAATCATTAATATAATAACCTAATATAGTAGCCTAATCATATAGTTTTCCTAATCATTAATGATCTTCCCAGCAGGATATGTTCTTTGTCTTCTTCCTAACATGATTCAGGACACATTCCGATTTAAAGTGCCCTTACGCTCTCACCTATTGCAGAAAAGCTGAGCATAGCCCTTTGCTGATGCCCAGCAGCTTGTGCTCCCTGCTGTGCCCCTCTGAAATTTTTTGGTTGATTGTCATTTCATGGAGAGCTCTATTGTCCCCCAGCCAGGGATACTGCAGCAATAGCAAACCAGGGCTTCTAGTTACTCCCGGACGCCTGCCTTCCTGTCCCCTCTGCATCTCCCCAGCTCTCACAGAGGAGGGGTTGCCAGTGGTGCCTTCTTCAGGCAGGGCACATCTGCAGCTTCCCATTGAATACCCTCCTTTCCTCTGAAAGCCCTGCCTCTTTCTGGCGGGTGGGGTTTGCTCATTTCCGTGAGTGCTTTTGCAGGTGGTGGTGACATGGGAAGGAAAGGGACATACAGTGCTGGAGGTAAAGAGCCGCTTGGCTTCTGTTTACACCGTGTTTGTACAGCTGAGGTGGATACAAATCAGGGGCGGCTTTGCTGGAGAACTTTGCCAGGGATCTAACTGACTGCCTGTTTGGGAGTCCCAGAGCAGCACGTTCGGTAACAGGAGATCGCTGCGCTGCCTGCCCTTGCCGTTGCTCTTGCGCATGCGGCAGTAAATACCTCCTCTGCACAGACACTCCTGGGATGGGAGTGCAAATACAAACTGAGATGGTGGCAGTTTGATGTCATTCGTGTACAGCTGCCCAGTGTTAGATGTACTGTGTAACACCAATGGTACCCTGGGGCTGGGTGCAGCGTGGTCCTCGCTGGCATGTGGGTCAGGCAGCTGTGTTGGACAGACACACGGCATCCCAGCCTGTGCCCCAGAGTGCCTGCTGCCCTGCGTGCCACCGTGCGGTTTGGTTTGGCTCTTCAGTGGCAGGGCATTGAAGAGCTCTTGCTGGACTCTACCTATTTTAATTGCTGTGCCTTGTAGTTGTTACTGATTTGCAGTTTGTAATGTGCAGCAGAGAGGCTTCATGTAACTGGGCTGTTTGTCCCAGACAACCTACTGTTTTCTGTTAGTGCATTGATTTTCAAAGATGTGTTAGAGGGTGCTGTCAAATCGGGTTCTGTGTTCTAAACCAGAATTTTCCAATCTCTCTAATGCTTTTGAAAGCATTCAGAAAGCACCCTGTTTTACTGTAGTCACCATTTAGTTTAATATCAGATAGCTGGTTTTTTCTTTGGTTACATGGTTGAAAGGATTTGGAGGCTCAGCTGTCTCCGCGGGGGTGAGGCAGCTCTTCCAGCAGAGCAGAGCATGAGAGCCAAACTCCTTACAAAGCGGTCACGTGTGCCAGTGCATCCCAATCTCCCTCGTATCTCCTTGCAGCGAAGGGCAAAATTGCCAAGTGAAGGCTGTGATCCTGGCTTGCCAGCGTTTCTCACTTGAGCTGCTCACCTCAAGCTGTTTGGCGTGCCAGCGTACTGAACTTCTGTCACTAGAGCCTCCTCTTGATTTTACTTTGTCAAGCCTTCAAAATCCCACCTGAGGTTCTTCTTACAGCCAGAAATGACCATGACACAGAATAAGTGAGTTGAACAAGCCTATAGGGTAAGTCAGGGGTGAAGCTGGAATGAATACCCAAGAGATCTGCTTCCCAGTGCCAAGTATACTATCTCCTGTAAAAAACTGCAGACCGAGAGGTCACACTGGAATGTTAGAAAGAGTCATTTAGGATGCGGGTATGAAACACACAGAAGACAGAAAAATCCCTGCAGACCATATGGAATTGGAACATATGGAATTGGCTTTATAGTTAAATAACCTGCCAAAGATGGTGGCAGTAAAAGGAAACCCCTTCACCTTCTGAAGGTGTTGGAGTTGAGCATAATCATTCCTTTGGGGTGCTGCTCAGCTGAGAAGCAATTAGTGTCTGAATAAAGACCTAAGCAAGGGTGAGGTAAAGAACACGGCAATGCTGATGAGGTTTCAGCACACAGACATCATGGGCAAGGAGATCATGCTCTGGGAAAAGTCAGGTGATAGTCCCTATCCCATTGGCAGCCCGTTGAGTCAGCCCCTCCTTTCCCTGCTCTTTCATGCAGTACAGCAGCAGGCTGAGTCCCCATTGTTTTGCAAAGGGTTCTTCACCACTGGGTTGTCTCCTGCATCATTATGAAAAACAGTTTGGATAATTTTACATTTCATGTTAAATGCCCGCCTTTCATTCTAAGAGCACGCTTTCTCCAGTACAGCTGGAAATTTTGGTTCTGGTGGGTCATCTAACACATATGTTTGACGGTTAAATACAGTGAAATACCCTTTATTCCAGTTGAGACATGCTCAGCTGCAGTAACTTTCTACCATTATTTAACATAAGAGTGAGAAATAAAAGCTGTTTAAAGTCAAGTCAATTTGCAACAAACAACTGTTTCCTTGTAAAAGTAAAATAGTTTGATCCTCTGCATTGCCAGATATCACAGATAATGTGTTGAATGTAGGGAAGAAGATCACTGTGATTATAAAACCCAGAAAAGCAAACTTATGAATTGCACTTGGAAACTGCTCTGGACCACTGACTTAACCAGATTAACCGTTTCTGACTGGATTTTCTTTAATGGAACATGTCGAAGCACCATCATGAGGGATCTTGCTTTGCCTTTAGCCAAGTCTAGTAACAAACAATGTACTGAAGGAGTCCCAAACCTAGCAGGGGCACAGGAACGCAGGCTGCCCACAGCCCTCTTCCAACGGCATCCCCTGCTCCCGAGATGGGTGTGTGCCGTGTGCTTGTGGTTCAGTTTGTTGGGCAGTTTGTGGCAGCAGGACCTCTCTCAGCCTCCAATGTGAGATTGGAAAAAGGTTTTGTGGCTTCACTATTATCTTTCGTACTTTCACACCAACCTGAAAACTCTGGTGTCTACACTCAAAAAAGTGCTGTTCCTATCTTTCATCAGCTTACTGGGTGTGGACTAAAAATGCATGATTCCAGAGGACTCAGGAATTTGGGTATTGATGACTGTGTAGGATACTCTTTTTCAAGTAAAAGTGTGATACATTGCAACTTGGTTTACCTACCCACTGATAACAATTCCAATTTTTCTCTAGAAATAAATATTTTACAACTATGAATAATTCATAGGCACTTTTCATGGGAGTTAATCCAAGACCTTACAATAAAGATCATTGCAGCAAAGTGCCGTGCAAACAAAACCAAGGATGGCTCAGAACTCTGTTTGTTTATCTGACCATCAGAGGGAGTCAGGTCATTAAGATAATTTAGATTAATGAATTGTTGATATTTATGAACATATCATAAATGGTTTCTTTGCTTAAGGGCTTTTTGGCTTTTTGCTTTCTTATGTGCCTCTTTTATCGCCATTAAGTTAAAAGAACAAACCCGCTACCAGCGGTGACTACAGACTACCACTCAAGGCTTCAGCATGCCTGTTCCATAATAAATAGAAACGGCTCAGGTGCTGGAAGTGTCGGTGTCACACTCAGTAGATCCCTTTACTGTTTCCAGCTCACTGGAGCTCTTAAGTAAGCGGCCTGTCAGTGTGCCACAAGATGTCTAATTGTGCATCCATGTCTCCATTCCTTGTCACTGGAACAGATGCAGAAGATCATAGCTGCACGTAGAGCTGCAATGTTATGGTTGGAAGCTAACCACAGAACCATTATGGAAGAACTGCTGGAGGAGAGAGCCTGCAAGATTCAAAGTAAGCCAAAGACAGCCCAATGGCTACAGAGCTGTTCCAGAGCAGGAATTCGTGCTCTAGATTGTGTGAGCTTGGATTGTCTTCTTCCAGAATAGATGATACAGAAAATCTGTGTTGGTCTAGTGCTTTCATGGGGGGTGGACCACCAGGTTCACATCAGGTTCACGCTAGGGAAGGAGGAGAGGTACGTGCAGCATGTACAGCATCTGACTTGGAACTGAGACTACCTGAGAGATCTTTGGGCCAAAGATAAGGCTTTCTCCATGGAACACTAAACCTAGAGTCCAAACTCCACCTCATGTCACACACAGACTGTTCTCAAGAGCCTTATCCTTGGGTGCTCAGGAGGCTGGAGCTCACCGAACGTCTCTGAATTTAGGTGCTTAAATGCCTACTACACTGCTTCTAAAAACAAGACTCATTGTTTTCAGTAGCTAAAGTCTGTCCATGCTGATAGACCAAAGCTAGTGCAAATCTGCCCCTCAGCACTGCTGTCTTTATTTTGTGTTACATTTTCCCGTGGGATTTGACGCTGCAGACAGAGCTGTTTCCTCCCTACCAGTTCAGTATCTAAATACATGTCTTTGTACATGCTTTAGCTGTCGTTTAACAGTTACCTGTACGGTCTCTCTCTTTTGCTTTACACATAAGTTTAAGGGTCTAATTTTTAAATAGCTTTATTAGGTTTTCCCACAACATTCCCTAAATCGAGCCATACTGCTTAGCTTTGCACTGCGTTAATTAGAGACACGGTCTGGAGCATAATGTGAACTAAGAACAGTTTATTCCCCTCTCCTGTAGGCAGAGATGGTATCTAGCATACCATTTCTAAATCAACATACACAGTTTTGCAAATAATAAAAGGCTTCTCTTCCCTGCTTGAGGATATCCTTGCCCTTCCATTTGTGTGGGTGTTCTCTGATGATAAAACTTGGCTGTGGGTTAGCAAGGGTCTGGTGGCCGGTTTGTGCTCCCTGGTCCAGGCGTGGCTATGAAATGCCCTCCTGTGCATGGAGAAGGCGCTGCAGCAGCTGCGGGCTAGTGCGCTGTAAGGAGAGCGCTAGAGCATGAGTGTTATTGCTGCTGTTATTGTGGCTAGTGAGCAATGGTCAGAAGGCAGAACCCCATGGGACTGAGGGTAAAGACACAAAAAATAGAGCGCCTGTATCCTAAAAAGCTAGGTGCTACTGCTGTGCTGAGTGACAGTTTGATGTCACTGGTTTGGAGATCAAACTTTATTCCACTTTGGTTATTAAACTTTTGGTTGTTACTAAGTCCAGGGTGAGTTGTCCTAGCAGTGAAACCTTTGATCGTGTAATATAAATGGAGGACTTTTCTGCCTTCAGACTCTGTCTGTCTCACTAACGGAATGAATCTCCCAGGTCATCTGCCACAGCTCCTGGAGAAGCACTGTCATCTACATTTTTGCATCCTGAGTTGGTGGCCCCCATCTCACTCTCCCCAAAGAACTTGCAACCCAAGCTTTTAAATATATCTAATTCAAAAATTTAAAAATCTTTGATTTGGGGATACTCACCCTGAGCTGGGTCAAAGTGACCCTTTTCAGATCAGAGCCCTGGGAGCCAGGAATTCTGTGCAGTTCTGAAAAATCAGAATCTGGTCACATAGATATAGAGATACCTGCAACCAGTGAAAGATGAGGAAATCCTGATCCTCAAAGGAATTCACCTAAGGTCGCAGGGCATATTACTATCAGTTTCCAACTCAGCCTCCATGCCCTAGAACTGCATCGTGAATTGCGCTTGGCTCACAGTGTCTGCACTCCCGGCCCGTGGTTTGCTGGGCTTCACCTAGCAGTGTCATGTCTGTGCATCTTCCCCAGAACTGAATGCTGCTCACCATCTGGAAAAGGCACAATTAGAAGAGAATTTTGAAAAACTGCCGCTGTCACTCCAGGTTAGCAGTTTCATTGTTTCCCACTCCTGTAACGATGTGGTGGAGCAGCTGCCGGGGCAGCACCAGCTGCCAGCACACCAGGCTATTGCTTCTTACCAGCTATAGTACCCCTTGTCCCCTGCCTGTCCAAACTGGGATCCAGCAGCAAAGGTGCCCCCTCGGTCTTTTGCCTTCCCCTTGTCTGGTTCAGCAAGATACTGTCTGAAAGAGAAGAGAGGGCAAACCGAAAGGGATGAAAAGGCAGCTGGATAAAGCAAGGAAATGTCCTTTTGACCCTGCTGGTTGCTGGCCCAGCCCAAGGAGCACAGTTGAGCTCTTCCCTGCGTGGTGGGGAGGGCTCTGGCACCTGCGGTGGCTGTGAGCATCACCTTGTCTGCACGGTACCTTCCGGCAGGGACCCCAAGGCTCAGGAATGGTGACCTCTCCCTGCCTGGCCCTGTGCCTGTGCTTTAAACTCTTCCCTGCTGTCTGAGTGTGGGGGAGCTGGTCCCACGTTGTAGAGACATCTCCGCTCCCGCTGGAGAGCAATGCAGTCACTGATGAGAGATGTCCCAGGGCTGGCCCTGCTGTGCAGTCAGGCTGTGGCCAGCCAGGGTCAGCCCGCCACATCGTGTGTCCCCCATTCCGCTATTTAACACCAAGCTCATCTTGGCTTTTTCAGTCCTGCTGATAACTCCATACTGTTTGCACTCTCTAGATGAAGAATTCCCAAGAAGTGGAGAGCAGAAGCATGCCCCTGGCGTTCACACTAAGTTTGAAAAATCTCGTGTGAACAAGTAAAGGTGCTGCAGCAAATAATGCAAGCTTTGTTTGATTTCATAGGCAGACATTAATTACAGTTTTTAAAAGCCCTGACTAGCACATACTGTTGCACGCAGCAACTGTCACTGCCTTCCTCATGCTGCTGTGACAGCTCAAGGCATGTCAGCAGTTTTGCAGTAAGCACTGATGTAATGTTACAGCCAAGAAATGACATACATGAAAGATAAGAATATCAGTTCCACAGCAACTGTGTGTTTACAGGTGTTGTATAGAGAGAGTTAACAGGAATGCCTTTGATCGTAACAGAAATAGGACTGCTTAAAATAATGTTGTTTCTGTGTGTAACTCTGAGATGAACCGACAGTCATTTGAAGTCCACACCGCTAACTCATTGTTGCTTGTCACCATGTTAGAAGCCTAGAAAGGTGAAGGAGGCAGGGATGGGATATCTGCCACCTCATTCAGACTCTAGGGACCATGCAAATAATCTCTTTCATGCCTCTGTTACAAACGCCAGCTTCTTAAGGAAGAGCATGGTTGTATCTCATCCAGCCGAAGGTGCTGGGGTGATTCAGCATCAAAGACATTTCATGAACTAGTGCCAGCCAGCGTGTCGTGGTTTAACCCCAGCCAGCAACTAAGCCCCACACAACCGTTTGCTCAGTACCCCCCAGTGGGATGGGAGAGAGAGCCGGAAGAGTAAAAGTGAGAAAACTGGTGGGCTGAGATAAAGACAGTTTAATACGTAAAGTAGAAGCTGCGCACGCAAGCAAAGCAAAACAAGGAATCCATTCGCTACTTCCCATCGGCAGGCAGGCGCTCAGCCATCTCCACGAAAGCAGGGCTCCGTCATGCGTAATGGTTACTAATGGTTACTCGGGAGGACAAATGCCATAATGCCAAACGTCTCCCCCTGCTTCTTCCCCCGGCTTATATACTCAGCATGACGTTCAATGGTATGGAATATTCCTTTGGCCAGTTCAGGTCACCTGTCCTGGCTGTGTGCCCTCCCAATTTCTTGTGCCCCTCCAGCCTTCTTGCTGACAGGGCCTGAAAAACTGACAGGTCCTTGACTTGGTATAAACATTACCTAGGAAGACCTGAAACCATCAGCATGTTGTCAACACGGTTCTCACACCACATCCAGAACACAAGCCTGCACCAGCCACTAAGAAAATTAACTCTGTCCCAGCTGAAACCAGGACACAGTGCCGGCCAGCTGCAGGCATTACAGGGATTTGAGATTCCCTGAGGCACTGGATTATCAAAACACTGGGTGTTCCAGTGGCCTTCTGTAACAACACACCACCTTGCAGGGATTTCTAAGCCTTGTTCAGCTCCCCTGGTGGTTTCTCAGCGCAGATTGACTTGTATGAGTGTAAGAGGGGCGATAGCATGGCTGGTGTGTTCATTGGTGTGTCTCCCCTCCAGGACCAGACAGACACCCTCACCCTTCAGAACCAACCTCCTAAGGCCAAAGCAGAGCGATCTGAAGAGGCTCTGAAGGAAAAAAAAAAAGGAACAACTGCAGGTAAATGGCAGCTGTAACTCTACAGTCACCAAGATCCATCACTAAGTGTGACTCACATCACATGATTCAGTGGATAGCAATAGGATCCTGCCCCAGATCTTGAACTTTGAGGGGGAGTCAGAAATCTTAGTCTAGGGCCATCATTTTCTGATTTTATTTCTTTTTCTTTATTCTTTCATCCAGCATTTGTAGCTCTGTTTCCAAAACATTTTGTTAACTCCATCTAGTATGACCTTACTGCTGTCTATTCTTCTTTCCTTTCTTCCTCTCTTTTTTCTTAATTTTTTTTCACATTTAGATTTCTTTTTTTTTTTTTTTTTGTACCTTCTGAACCAAGTTCTTTGGTATCCCTGCGTTCTTTCATTTTTTCCTGAACTTGCAGGGAACAGCCCTGTCGTATGAAGTATATATTCAATTGTTGTCTGCTGGGGATGTGCTGTTTTTTACAGTGTGTAAGTAAACACACGCTGCAGTTATCTATCTGAAATGAAACAGCCCTGAAATGACCCCCCAAAAGTTTTCTTTTAACTCAGGGCATTTCATCTGGTTCACAGCACAACCCCATGGGCAGTTGTATCAACATGATCAAGGGGACAGAATGAGAACAGTGGGGTAAGCAAGGGGCTCAGTGAGTTTTTAGGTGAGAAAACTCCTTACGAAAGGAGTGCAAATCTCTGAAACAGGCCTGGCCATGGGAAACAAATAGCAACAGTCCCTTTCACCCTCTGCCACAGCATTTAATTTACGTGAAAGGACAAATTCTGCTGTGCCACTGTGATGTTAATGGCAAGTACCACCAGGCAGTTCACTGGAGTGAGTTACACCGGCAGAGTCCAAAGAGTTTAACTCAGCAACACTATTTCATCAGTCTAATTCAGAGAGCATCCTTGGCCCGTGAGTTGAACCCGAATATCCCCTACATCTGAAGTTCTTGAGCAGAGGAGGAACTTCTTCCCAGCAGATCTGATCTCTGTTAACAGGCGCTGTGGTGCAGGGGTGCAGGCAAGGCACAACACTCATTTTCACCTCCGGCCCCCTCGTCTGCTTTCCTTAGCTTTATGTTGGTACTTGTCCCAAGCCAAAATACCTGCACAAGCATAAAGCACCTCATGCTCTTCCCACGCTACGAGCAGGAATGAAGTTGCTGGACAACCTGGCATCCCATCTTTCTAGCCATGAGGCTGTCCAGTCAGAGGGGTGGTCTAGGAGAGAATATCAGGGTTCAGATGGGCTGTGGAGGCCCATGTCCAGGTGGTGTTCACATCACTGGGACTCCTAAACCACTGGGTGCATTGAGGAAAATGTACCTTACGGCTGAAGATGCATTTATGGCTTACAGATACCCTAATTGCTGGTATATTTGCTCGATTGTACGAGCTCCATATCTGCACATAGAAAATGATTTGAAGAACTTAAAACGTGTTCTGGAAATGAAGAACCAGCAGATTGGCTGGCAGGAAAAGATGATCATGGAGCTAGAAACAAATGTGAGTTGTCATTTTCCCTCCAGAGGAGGCATCACAGAAGTAATAAAGTAAAAGTTTGGTTACAGCAGATGAACTTAAAAGAGGTGAGAAAACACAAGAGGCTGGGGCGAGACACAAAGAAGTTCATAAATGCCCACATAGCGTGGTGTTCCACTGTCAGCCTACAGAGTTGCTTCTAATATACCACGTCTCAGATTTTCACTCAGAAATTGGGATCTTTTCCCATCCCTTCACCCACCCATGACACCCTTGCTTTCTCCCACACATCCATCGATCCGTGTTACTTCTCCATGCAATACCTGCTCAGCCTATGATGTTAGACAGTGACGCAAGTGGTGTAGGAAGAATGGAGGAAGGGGAACTTTGTGGTAGTCCAGGGCTTCATCTTGTACACCAGCCTGCACCGTACGTCCCTGCGGGAGTCAGGTAGCCATTCAGGGCTGGAGAGGGCAACTGGAGGAAGGCTGAGCCATGTGTGTCTTGCTGCTGCTTGTGCAGGCATTTAGGGTGCTCCCAGCTGCAAGTATGAATTAGCAATGTTCAGCAAGCAGTCCCTAGCAAGGCTTGTGCTAGGAAAGATCTCTCTAACCCTAAAGTAATGCTTTGCTGCAGCCTATGCTGTTTTCTCATTCTTTGTGTGTGGGGGTCCATATCAAAGAACTCCCCAGTTCACCACCAATTACACTTTTTGTTGGAAAGGGGATTCATTTTGTAAGGCATAACCTACAGTGACAGCACATGCATAGTGTGGGGGCAGGATGAGGCAACACCACAGCTGCTTCAGCACAGCATTCAGCAAGATTTGTTTCCGTTTACGGGGAAATTTGAGAACTCTGGTGATTATTTTGCTGAACAGATGCTTGAGTAGAGAAAAGTGCCTGTTTACAACTGCGGCTTGTTAACTGTGCTCCTTCCAGCATGCCGCTCCTGGAGCTAAGCCAGCTTCTGGAAACGCGCATCGTAGTGTTAGACTGGAAAAAACCCCACCCAAACAACAGCTTAAATAGTTCCCGGTCATTTAGCTGCTTTTGCTAATCAGCCAGATACGAGCACACAGTCCTGCTCCTGCCCTTTATGGCAGTCAAACACTGAATTTACTGTGGTCCAAAGGCACAACAGCATTCTGTTGAAAGATCTACCGCCATAAGTGCCAGAACATCTACAGGGCATCTCCACATGCTCTGAAAGATGGAGTGCCTCATGAGGGAGGAGGAGGGCATTTCAAACACAGGGTCAGGCTTGGCTCCTCGTCTGCTGAAAGGGCGGCTGGAAATGCAGGTGGCAGGAGAGGAGTGGTATAGGGTGAGGGTTGCAGCAGAGAGGGAAGGAGATGCACAGGTCTTCTCCCACGCTTCGTGCTGTCATAGCTACTACTTGCTAAAACTATTAGGGAAGCAGGTGCCCATGACAGTGATTCCTCTCTCAGAGCATTTCAAAACAGGGCCAGAGTCCTTGTCCTGCTCCAGCATAGCATACGGGGTTAGGCCAGAATGTCTGAGAATCGGGAGTATCCCTTATGGTTACATGCATGGACTGGAAGCCACTGCATAAACCTGATGCCTCTGCTGTAAGATGTGAGTTATTGCTAACTCCAATGCACAATATTTTGGTTCTTTATAGAAGATCGGGACATTCAATAACCAAGCTCACACAGAGATAAGGGTACCCTGTGGTATCTTGTTTTCTTCCAAGTGTTGAATTCAGCAAAATTCAAACTGCTGGAAAACTAAGAACTAAGGTGATTAAGTATGCCAAATTCAAAACTGGGAAAAACAGGGCATCTGAGGCTGTGGTACCTGCCTATAAACATCTTACTGATGTTTTAATACGCTGCTATCGACATCCTCAAACTCTGTCCTCGACCTGCCCTGAGTAAAAGCTACCTACAGTTGGGATAGGATTCACTTCACTTAATTGTAGCTTATAGTTAAATGTCTAGTTTAAGCCTGTCATTTAAGCCAACACTGTCAGCAGTGGGGAGGAGTGTCTCCAAAGCGCAGACCACCTCATGTGAGTGCAGCACCAGGCTAAGGCTGCTGCTGGGTGTAATCCGCCCTGTTGGGTAACGCTTTGCTCCCCGTAACTGGGGAATCACAGTCCTAGAGGATTTGTGTCCGGTGAGGTTAGTTGAGCTGGATGATGCACATCATACCGCCTTGCACTCCTCCTTCGTTGCTAGACTGACCACTCACACCACAGTGCCCTTTCCATACTGGGCATCCCCATGGTCCCCAAGTGCCACTAGCTCCCTGTCCAAGAACAACGGCTGGTCCTGCTGGCTCCTGGGGGATAAAAGTTGTGGGGGCACCACCGAGGAAGATGTTTTATTTGCGCTGGACAAGACCAAGACCCTCCTGCTCCTCCATTAGAAGTAAGGGATAGTTCAGCTCTGCCCCTACTCAAGGCTCTGCTGATGACCCCACTTCACCAGCATGATGTGGTGTGAGTCAGACCTCTAAGCGTCAGCTGCAGTCAAGATGACTGTCTCCATATATTCTCAAATTTTAGAAGTTGGTCTAGGGACAAATGAGATAAAGAACAAATTGTCTTGGACCAAGTGTTGGGCTTCCTTCAGACTTAACCAACCTTCCTTTGTTGCAGGCCAAAAAAATTAGAAAACTGGTAGAAGAAATCACCATGCTGCAACAGCGGAATGAAGAACTCAGAGCCAGGATTGAGCTAAATACTGTCATCATAAGGTTTGTGCTGATATTTGCAACCTATGTGAGCTTGAAAGGAGACTGCAGATCTTACTTGCCCGAGGCTGACACTTATTGCAGAAGGGGAAAAGCTTGTTTCCTCCTGAAAGTGTATTGGTGTCCTGATCTGCTTGTTTTGTTAAAAAATCCTTTTAATATCGGGATTTGCCTACTTTATCATAAGGAAGGCCGCATGTCTGTCTGCATATGTCCATGATTTTGACATGCTGCTGACGGCCAAGTTGCCAGTGGCTTCTGATCTCAGTGTCAGTGCCCTGAGACCCGTTAGTCAGTGGGTAACAAGGATGGGAAATGGGGCAAGTTCAGGAGAGACATCCTAACGATGCCCCTGTCACCCAGGCGGGGTTATTCTTTGGTGGGGTTTTTTTCATCTGCACTGTCTGTTAGCGCCCTTGTCACAACTTGAGAAAGGTGACAAGGTTCCTTGTGTTAGGCGGTATAGAAATAGAGAAGGGTAGGATGGTCCCTGCCCCGGAGAGTTTATAATCTGCTGTCAGGCAAAGGACCACAGCTGGAGCCAGGCAGCAGGGGTACCAGGGGAGATGCTAGAGCTGAACTTGTCCCAGCACACCCGCTGCCTAGCTGATGTTGCCAGAGATTATGCCATTGGCCTAAAATGCAATTTAATGTTTAGCTGTCTTTTTAGAGCTTCAGCATCTCGTCTCTGATTTAATTTTAGTTTTTGTCTTTCTGGTGTCTCCGGGGTTAATGGCTTATTGTCTCCTGCGTGTAGATATTTTCAAAAGGCAGCATTGTTTGTACTAAGATGTAGATTGGGGTGAGGATTATGTTTCCTGTCACCTGAGTGTAAATGCCTGTAACACACTTGTCACTGTCTGAGGTGGGCGTCTACAGCCTTTCTGTGCTTGGGGAGGGAAAACCAGGAATTTGTAAGGCCTGGTTCACCAGACCAGTTTGAGACACCTGCTTTTGGGCTGGATGAATTGTGCCCTGGAAGGGGCAGTCTCTCTCTCCACACCTGTGACAGCAGCCAGGGTGCCTGGTTCAGTGCCTGGCATCTCTGCGTCGCAGCTACCTGTTCCTGGCTGCGTCCTGCCAGCATCCAGCTGCGGCACTTTGCTTCTTGCTTGTAACTATGCAAGCACTGGTTTTAAAGAACATCTTTTGGGAGAAATTCTGAATTTGGTGTCAGCCTAGAAAGTCAGCTTGGAGGACAGTTATTTTCAACTGTTACAGTTTGGGGACAGCTCTAGGGACAGTGTCAGGCAGGGTTTTAAAGTCAGAGTCGTTACAACATGCAGTTTCCTGGCAGCAGTAGCCACCGCGACTGCTTATTTCTGTTGTACTGGCACTGCCTGGGAAGAGGCATGAACAAGCTTAGGGAGCTGTCCTTGCTGGGGAACGGTGCAGGTTAGGGCTTTTCCTGCTGATTCGGATTTGCAATTTGGGTGCCCAGGCGGCTGTGGCAGACCAGCAGCAGCAGGAGGAGGGAGGGCAGCAGCAGGGCTGGGAGCCAGAGCAAAGGGAGCCTTTGCAGCACGGTCAGGAGGGGGGTCCCAGAGGCAGCGGCGGGCTGAGGGATGCACCACAGAGGTATCTGCAATCACAGCCAAGGGCAGGTGCAGAGGAAGGGAGATGAGCCTCGCAGGTGGGTCATGCACCAGCTTTGGACACAGGAGCTCCACAGAGCCTCTGCTTGGACTTCCCCAAGCACTGGAATAAATCATCTGATTTCCCAGCATCTGAGATTCTCCCTCCAAATCTGTCATCGTGGTTTTGGTCCTTTGGCCTAAGGATGTTTGAGAAATGGTAGTTTCCAGCACCCTCGAAATGAAGAGGACCAGGAGGGTGTCTGGTCTCTGTCAGCATAGCCCAGGCACCTGCTGACCTGAGCCGTTTAGGCTTTAACGTGAGTTGAGGGCATGACTCAAGCACCTTCCCCTGCTTCTTATCACGTCGGTGTGCCCTTGCAGCCCTGCGTGCCCCTGCGACAAGCCTGTTCCTAATACCCAGATGAGCTTTACCAGCCAGTCACACACTAACAGCTACACAAAGGCAGGGAAGGCATGTGTGCTTTTTTGTCTTTTGTTCTCCCGTCAGTGAATGCTGGCTGGAAAAGGATCTAGTAGGGCTTTGTGTATAACTTTTATGGCCTGTCTGGTTAGACACTGCAGAAGAAGAAGTAACTGCCTGTGTGACAAGGCTTTTTCTATGGAGTTATTTCTTTAGGGTGAGCTCCCATGTGGAATTTCTCGTGCCTCTTAGACCATGAGTTCGTGCCACAGCTGGTTCCCCAATGGGACTGTGAATAGGATGTTCATCCTCTACCAGGTAAGCAGCTTTCTGAAAACTTCTGCCAGCTTGTGTCTTTCAGTCCTTCTACTCTGCTAGCCACTGCTTCATGGCTGAAAACTTTCAGGGAGTGTAGAACAGGCATACTCTTGATCACCTGAGCTCCATTTCCATAGGAACTGAGGCTAAAAAAGCAGACGTTCTTATAAAATGATTTTTAAACAAAATCAGAAATGCCAGCCCCATCATTTCAGAGACTTTTGATGACACAAAGAGAGTGGACCAACAGTCTGTGACATCTTCCTTGGGCGTCAGCCTATAGCCAGAAAAGAAGTTGTCCAGAATTTCATGTGTGCATCCAAAATCCATACCCAGCTGCTGCTGAACCCTGGAAATACTTAGTGGGGGAGGATAGGCGCCTCCCTCTTTATTTCTGTAAAATCCTACATTTCCTCTAAAACAGGTTAGGTACATGCCCAGAGCTGCCCCAGGCTGATCACATCAGGACCTGGCTCCTGCCCAAGTGTAATGGGGCTGCAGAAGCCAGATGTTCCTGCGTGCATCCTCCAGCAGGTGGTGGTGCCAGCACATGCCCAAAACACATCTCGATCCGTCCCCACAGTCCACCTGCACCACCCCATTTCTTTTTAAAACAGTCACTTGGTTAGATAAGACAGACTCACGGAGGTTGTGGTGCCCATAGGAGATTTCCATGCCCTTCTTCCCAAAACACCATCAGGTTTTAGGGCATTCTGGGGAAAACATCTCCCTGGTCCTCACTGGTGACGTTTCTCTGGTGCTGCAGACAGGAATAGAGGGTTTGTTAGGACCAAGGAAGGAGGAGCTGCAGAAGGACCCATAGCCTCAATGACAGAGGAGAGGGAAGGCCTCGAAGCTGAGCTGCATCCCACATCAGGACATCAGCTAAAAATGCACAGAGAGCGCATACTCCTTTCCCTTTCTGTGCAGGAGCAGCTAGTTGGAAAAGTCAGGGATGCAGCTGCTCTCTCTCACCTCTTTGCTCTTGCTCTGCCACTCCACAAATGCTCTTCGGCTCACGGCACAGCTTTGGTGGCAGGGCTGAGAAACAAGGGTGAGAGTCACAGCTGTCCACAGAGTTGGGACTTTGGCTTTTCATCCTCAGTCAGACAGAAGAGGGCCTCAAACTCAGGACTGTCCCCCTCTGGGGACTGCTCTAGCTGCTGTGCTGCTTTGGAGAAAAAAATGAGGCAGCATTGCAAGCACCTCTGGGTTGTGAAATGCCACAGGGCAAAGGTGGCTGGAGCCAGGCATTGAAGCTGGGGAGAAAGCAGGATTTAAGGAGCCCACCTGCACTTTGTGCTGCTTAGTGGTCACCTGCAGAGGTGCCATTGCTGTGGCAGACCACGTTGGTTGGATCTCTGAAGCCCCTTGTCTTCTTGGAGCAGAAACAGAAGCCCTGGCCAAGGAGCGGCACGTGCAGGGGGCACAAGTGCCCACTGACCCAGGCCCTTGCTGGGTCAAAAGCCCATCTAAGCTTTGGCAGCTGGGCTGCCTCGGAGGGGTGTAGAGCAAAGACACAGGCACAGCCAGAGGCGCAGTCAGGCATGGGGGGCAGCTGTGACTTGTGGAGATCCCTCTTTAGCCCAGCAGTGAAGAGAACCGGGGACATCTGTGCCCCAGCTGGGGCAAGCTCAGTTGCAGCCCTGAGGGCAGGTGGATGGGATGGGACTGAGGTGCTCGGGGTCCTGCCTGGCCATGCCTCTTGTGTAGTGCTGGCTGCGTTAATGCCACCATGTTGTCCTTCTCTCTCCAGGCCATTGTCAGAGGAGAATGCGAATCTTCAAGAATACATTGAGAAAGAAATGGAGGAGATGTAGCAGCTGAGCAGGACTAACCAAGAGCTCCTCTGGAAGCTGCAGGAGGGAGATGCCATGAGCCCTGTGAAGATCTCATCCACATCGTCCGCTTCTTTTTATTGCTGCTCATCAGGGAATGCCTCTCCAGCAAAAGTCAGAACCTTGCGGCAATGATTCAGCACCTGGGCGCCGAAGGTTCCCTGCCCTTTGTGCCAGTGTGCTAAATGTTTCCATCCAAGGAAGCATTACCATCAACGGGCACCCAGGGCTCACGGCTGCAAGCATGCACAGTAGCTGCACAGCTTTACACTAGGCAGGGTCCTCTTACTGTCCCCGTATAGGAGCTCTGGGTTCTGACATGTTCATGAGGGTAGCAAAAAAGATAGCAAAAAGCTAGGACAGCAGATAGCAAAACCTTTAGTTTGTTGTGTTAACATTGTAACTATGGTTAGAGCCCAAAGTTGGAAAATACTATATTAATGGTTCACCAGAATGAACTTTTGCTGCAGTATTTCAGGTTGGTTACAAATACAGTTCAAGTTGTGAATACCTCTGTGTGTCTGTGTTTACATGCATGTACGTATTGTACCTTTATACCTATATACAGACGCACACACATATATATGTAGTTGAAGATGTTCTGAATAGCATTTTTTATATTATTGGATACTACTAAGTGCTGATATATTTTCATTACAGTTTTCTAACGCGTGCCTAAGACTTGTATCTAAACAAAATACATTTCTGTTTTAGCCTCCCAGGAATATTTGTACCCAACCTAGAAGAAAGTTACACAGAAGTAGAAGCGCCTTCCAAATAACCACCAAGTGGTACTCTATGTAACATGAACACCAGCGACTTTGAAATTCTGAGACAGTACTGCCTTGGAAACCATCACCTTTGCATTGAACACCAGATAACATATACATAATATTCACTGCTTTTTTAACTCTTTGCATCACTATTGTAAGTGGAGATAGGCTAGAGATGAGAAAAACCTGAGGGGTTTGGAAAGTTTGATAGAGGTTACTTGTTCATGTGTTTCAGTTTTAGTGTCTAAATCCTAGATAGATCTTACCTTCATTTACTTAGTCCTGGTTTGGATTGAAATCTCTGGTTGTGGGTTCCTGACCATGTTGATTTATTTCAAGTCTTGTAAGCAAAGAGAAAATACATGGTTCATCCTTGACCTTTGCGGGCCAAGAGGTTTCCCGTATTAGATGAGGTACCGGGCACCTGCTAGGGCTCCAGCCGCCTCCTGTCTGAAACACCAAATGATGGAGCACGGTGGACTATATGGGAGCAATGAGGTCAGAATTTCTTTCCTTCCACATACAGATATTATCTGACATTGCTAAAGCTTCCCCAAAGTTACAGAGCACTTTGAAGATTCATGGAAAAGAGGAGCTAAACTGCCTTTAACCGTCCTGCCTAGAGGCAAAAAAAAATCCATCCAGGCTTGAGGTGACCCCCACTCGAGGGGGTGGGGAGCCCAAGGAGTGGCTGGGCTGGGGCAGGCTGCAAGACACTCATGGGCACTGCTAGGAAGAAACAAAAAAAGAAATCGCCTAATGTATTAAAAAAAAAAAAAAGTAGCGCTGTGGAATGCTTTTCTATTGAACTTGGGGCAAAGAGCCTGCATGCATTCCTGCTCGAGAACCGGGGCAAAGTAGGCAGGAGATGGTACATGCAGCAAATCCCTGGGGTGCGGGAGCGCTGCAGGGAGTGCGGCTCTCCTACCCGGGTGTGCGGTGGCACCGGCATACCCTGCGTGAGCAGAGGTGGGATTGCACAGCCTTGCCTTACCGCCCGGATGGGAGCTGTGCTTTAGCTTTCCTGGGAAGCACTCAGGATTCACAGACTGCAGCTGAGATACAGCTTCAATCACAGTCAGAGCGCCTGTGGCCTGTTCCACAGTGTTAAAAAAAAAGGTAATTTTTTTCCCCTCCTTTTTAGAGGAATTTATTTTTGTGTCAGCTTTTGCGTGATAGTATGATACTGAGTAAACTGGGCATCTTGTTAGATCATGCCACACCAGCTACTACTGTTCTACTGTTGAAATCCGTTACCAGATTTTGGTGTGTCCAGCAAGTACAACTTCAAAGCAATACAGATACCTAGCACACACATGCACGCAAAGTCCCTTCTTGCCAAGTACAATTTTAATCATTTTCATACTTGCTGCTTGCACAGACATCAGCAATACCTACTGCATTGTCACATTTTGTCTTGCCAATACTCACACCATGAGATCACAGGATCATAGAATGGTTTGGGTTGGAAGGGACCTTTAAATATAATCTAGCCCAAACACCCTGCCATGGGCAAGGACATTGTCAACTAGGTGAGGTTGCTCAAAGCCCTGCCCAGCCTGGTCTTGAACCCTTCCAGTGATGCGGCATCTACAGCTTCTCTGGGCAACCTGTTCCAGTATCTCATCACCCTTGTTGTAAGGAATTTCTTCCTCACGGCCAAGCAAAACCTACCGTCTTTTAGTTTAGAACCATTGCCCCTCGTCCTGTCACTACAGGCCCTGGTAAAAGGTCTCTCTGTCTTTCTTATAGGCCTGCTTTAAGTAAAACAGGCAGTGATAATGTCTCTCCGGAGCCTTCTCTTCCCCAGGCTGAACAATCCCAACTCCCTCAGTCGTTCTCCGTAGGAGAGGTGTTCTGTCCCTCTGATCATTTCTGTGGCCCTCTTCTGGACCTGCTCCAAGAGCTCCATCCAGGTCTTCCCTGTGCTGAGGACTCCAGAGCTGCCAGCAGTACTCCTCGTGTGGCCTCAGCAGAGCGGAGGGGCAGAGTCACCTCCCTCGACCTGCTGGCCACATTTCTTTTGATGCAGCCCAGGATAGGGTTGGGCATCTGGGCTGTGAGCACGCACTGAGCACTACAGAGGCATCTGGGCAGGCCGGGCCGATGGGCCAAGGCCAGCGGTACGAGGTTCAACAAGGCTCGGCGCTGGGTCCTGCCCGTGGGGCACACCAGCCCCCCGCAGCGCTGCAGGCTGGGGCAGGGGGCTGGGAAGGGCCTGGGGGGAAGGGGCCTGGGGGGTCTGGGTGACAGCTGGGCATGAGCCAGGTGTGTGTCCAGGTGGGCATGGGGGGAGCGTCGGGAAAATGTTAAACCTTGTGGGTTGAGATAAGAACAATAATTGAAATAAAATACAATAATAATAACGATTGTAATGAAAAAGAGAAGGGAGTAAAACCCAAAGGGGAAAGAACCCAAGTGATGCACAGTACAGTTGCTCACCACCCGCTGACCTTTGCCCAGCCAGTCCCCCAGCAGTGAACCCCCCGGTTTCTATACTGAGCATGATGGGGTGGTTCGGTGGTTCTGTGGTGTGGGATATCCCTTTGCTCTGCTCCCTCCCAGCTTCTTGTGCACCTCCTTGCTGGCAAAGCGTGGGAAACTTGAAAAGTCCATGGTTTAGAGTAAGCACTACTTAGCAACAACTACAACACCAGCATGTTATCAGCATTATTCTCCTACTAAATCCAGAACACGGCACTGTACCAGCTACTAAGAAGAAAATTAACTGTATCCCAAACAAAACCAGGACAAAACCTTACTTCCCTCCATTGAATTTCTCTTCCTGAAAGCATCATCTTCTGTTTCTGTGTGCTTACTGCTAAATGATACTGAAAACAGTTCTGTACTAAAAAAGGAAACTGTTTGTAAGAGTTCAGATGTTCAGAAGAAACAGACTTTGTTTTCATGATAAAAGCTTTATGCTTTTTCAGTCAATAAGCTCTGGCAATATCTTACAGCAATACTCAAAAACCTTACTGAGATACTGGCACTCGTACTGAAAGCAATCGGGGTCAAAGAAGAGACATGGACAAAACGGGACAAACTGGTATCACTTCCACATGTGGTCCAGGCTTTCCCAAGAAGCATTAGCAGCCTCTTAACTAGTGACAGTGAGTCCTGATGTGGTTTTCGTGAGTTACCGCCTCAGTTATTTCCTTTTTCCCTAACCTACAGCGTGTAATTTTTTATTCTGGATGGAAAGAGGTTTTCCAAGGCAGAAATTTTGCTCATTGAAAGAAGTTGCATTTTATGAACCTCCCATCAGAGTGGATCTTCAGAGATGACATGTGGCAGTAAAAGTCAGCAGTAGCAAGGCTTTTCACTCTCTTTAAAAAAAAATAATAAAAAAATATCTTTTTACAAAGACCCAAGCACAGCCCATCTTCCAAAAGCTGATGAAATCGCTGCTCTTTGGGCTCTCACTTGTAGCAGTCGAGGTACCACAAACGTGCTCCTCTGCACGCTTCAGTACAGCCAGAAGCGCTGGCGAATCTGCCTGTCCTTTCTGGTAGCCTTATGCATTGCAGCACTGGGGATTTGATTAGTATTTTTTCCCCACCCAGAAGTAGAACACAATGGAGGATCTCTTCCCTCACTGATTTTCTATCATAAATGAAACTTTAAAAGACATTTCAAATCATAAAGTTTACAAAGTGACTTGCATTGTTTAAACTGCAACTGCCCAATAGCTGAAGCACATAATTTATTAGATGTCTCTAAGCAGTTAGGGATTTGTTCTCAATGTTGAAACAGAGCAAGCTCTTAAAAAGATTAGTCAGGATGGGTTTGGTACAATGCTCTGGGTGATGCTCTGTGTTGAGATAAGATGAAAAACTTTGTGTTGAGATAAGATAAATGACAAATGACGGGCATGGCCTGTTCCATTCCACGCGGTGTTAAAGTTAAGGAATGTAGTCTGAATAATTGGAAAAGGTTCCACTGACCATGTTAAAGGAATGTACTCTGAATAATTAGAAAAGATAAGGTGGGCACCTGAAGGACACAAGGAGACCCTGAGTCAAGAGATCATTGAACAACGAAAATTGAAAGGTTTACTCCACCTAGATCCCACCTATTATGAATAGAATAATTAGATGTCGAAATCAAATGAGTATGTATGTAAAGATGTTGTAATCTCTCATGAAAACTGTATAAATTACCTGACTTTTCACTGAAAACTTTGGGGTTAGTTTGTCCGGTGTGAACCGGCTAGCTCCCCAGCATTGCACAAAATAAATACCTTTGCTGCTTAAAGACAAAATTTGTCTCTGAGCCGTTACTCTGTGCCATTTTGGCATCAATGTTTAAAAAGATGCAACTGAATGTTATGGGATTTTCCCCGATATTTTGAAGGAGTGCTCTGAAGTACTTTGTTTGTCTCCTTCTTGCAATGGCACGTTTCCCTGGCAGATCAGTAGCATCTCTCTTGGGCAGCACAGCTGGCCAGATGTCACTCCTAATTATGTAACCAAAAAAAAATACCCTAGTCAAATTATAACTGTGTATTTTGGAGATGGATAATTTAACAGTACCAGTTCACAGCTATGCAAGTTCAATTAATGCAAAACAAAAATCAAACGCTTCCACACTGTAAGTATTTTTATTGGATGCACATAAACATACCCACACCTTTTTAGTAGAAAGTGAATTACCGAGATTTGTTCTTTATTTTTCATTTTGCTCTTTGAAGTTTTACACTTTTGGCTTTATTGACCAAGCGAGCAAGACGTGCAGCAGCAGCGCAAGGGCTGTGGCTGTTGCGGTGGATCCGTAAGCCTGGATTCTGATGATGGTACAGCCTCGTCCTGCGGCCTCGTGGGGTTATCTCCCTGAGCGGTGCTGCAAGGGCGGTGCTGTGGTTGAACCCGGCAAGCAGCTAAATACCACACAGGTGGCACTTTGGCTCATTTTGTCCTGCCCCACGCCCCCACCCCCCACCCCAGCGGGTTGGGGGATAGAACTGGCGTGGTGGTGGCAGGGTGTCGCTGGTGTCAGATCTGTGGGCTGAGATAAAGACAGTTTAATAGGCCAGTAAAGGAAGTGGAATAAGAAAAGGATTAGAGTATACAAGTGATGCACAACGCGGTTGCTCACCTCCCACTAACTGCTGCCCAGCCGGCTCCCGAGCACTGCCCCCTGGCCAGCTTTCCCCGGGTTTATACACTGAGCATGAAATAAGGTAAGGCACAGCCCTTTGGCCAGTGGGTCAGCTGTCCCGGCCGCGTCCCCTCCCAGCCTCTGGTGCCCCCAGCCCTCTCGCTGGTGCGAGAAGCTGCAGCCCCCGGCGCTGCCGGGCAGCACACACCGACTGCAACGGCGTTACCAGCCTGGGGCTCATCCCACAGCAAATCACAGGGCTGTGCCAGCTACCGGGGGGAAATTAACTGTCCCAGGCGGAACCGGTACGGAAGGGATGAGACATTTTCCAGCACCAGCCGGAGCGTTTGCTTTTGTGCCAGGCACGTGTGCCAACCCGCAACGAGCAGCCGTAACAGCGGCGTTCAGAGTCCAGCCCGCTCGGGCTGCGAGAGGACGCGCCGCGTTCCGAGCTGCCCCGCTCGCCCAGCGCCCCCTTCAGCTCAGCTGCCCCCTGCCCCGCACCCGCCCCAGCCCCTCCGCGCCCCGCTGGGGTCTCCTTCACGTGCCCACATGCCGGGGGGGGGAGGGGCGGGTCTGGGGCCGGGGGCGTCCGTGCCCTGGGGAGCCCGTCCCGGCGCGGGCACGGAGGGGAGCGTCGCAGAGCCCCCCGGAACGGCGAGCGCGGCTCGGGGAACGCCGGCCGAGGCGTCCCGGGGCAGGGGGGGCGCGGGGGCCCCCAGCCCCGCAGCGGGCTCGCTCCCGGGGCTCGCTCCCCGTGCCCCGAGTAACCCTCCGCTGCAGGAGCGGGCTGGAACTAGGACCATGCGCGGCAATCAGTTAGCTGAGGGGAATGTGCTCGAGCTTGTCTGGACAACAATTAACATGACGAGGCATGTTTGCAGAGCACAGGGGAGTGGGAGACGGATGGCGCCAAGGAAAGGTAACACCTTGCTGTTAATTGATGGCAGCTAACCACCAATCGGGGATTGCCTAGTATGCAAGGCTTAGCTTCAAGAACCAATCTGTTTAAAACGCGCAGCTTCTGAAAGTGTATAGAAACTCGTGCTTCTGTACAATAAATTGACATTTGCTTGCATCAAGCTGCTTCCCGTCCCTTCATCCGCCGACCCCCCGGCGCCGGGCGAGGGAGCCCGGGGGAGGGGTCGGGCCAGGGCCCCTTTCCCCGCGGGACCCCGGGGCGGGGGGACCGCGGGGCGGCTGCCGGCGGCGGCGGGGCCGGGGCGGGGAGCGGAGCGGCCGCTGAGCGCTGCCGGGCCGCGGCCGGGCAGGTGAGCGGGGGCCGGGGCGGCGAGCGGCGGGCGCGGGGGGAGAGCGCCGGGGGGCGGCGGGGCCCGGGCCGGGGCGGGGAGCGGGGCCGGAGCCGCGCTGGGGGGGCGCGGGGCTGCGCGGGGGGCCGGGGGCTGCGCTGCCGGGGGGCGGCCGCGCTGTGCCGGGAGCGCCGGGCGGTGCCGGCTGCCGGCACTCGGCTGCGGCCGCGCTGCCCGGGCCGTGCCGGGGGCTGGCGGCGCTGCGGGCCGGAGCGGCGGGGGCCCGGGCTGCCGGCGCGGCGCGGGGGGCGCTTTGCTGCGGGGGGCGAGCCCGGCGGGGGGGGGGGGCGAGCGGGCCCGAGGGGGGGCTCCTTCCGCCGCGCCCCCGGGGGGGGCGGCGGCGGCTGGCGCCTCCCCAGAGCCCCCCCGAGCCTGCCGCGGCCCCGCTCGCCCCGCGCAGCTGCCCCCCGCCCCAGCCCCTCCCCCGCAGCCGGGCCGCAGCCCCCCCTGCCCCCGGCCCTGCCGTGACGGCTCAGCCGGGCCCGGTGCGCCGGGCGCTGCCTGGGCGCGGGTGCCGGTAGCCCCGGTGCGGGCAGGGAGCGGCGCCTGCGGAGCCCCCGCGGCAGGGGGGGTCGGCCGGGCACGGGGGAAACTGCTCCGGGGGGGATTAGAGAGAACGGGCCCCTCACGGGAGCGCACATGCTGCAGGAGGCTTTTTTCGGGTAAAATGCAGCTGCCGCTGTCAGGGTGGCTGCCAGGCAGGGCATCGACGGTTCAAGGGTTTTGCTGTTCGGGCCTTTTCAGACGAGCTCGTTCGGTGGTGGAACTTGACAGTCAGTGAATAACCCACGTTGGGCGGAGGAGTTGTCCCAGGTTCGGCAGCTGCAGAATGAGCCCTCTGATCCTGCTGGAAACGCTGAGCAGAAGCCCGAGGAGGGGAGATGAAGTAGCTGCGAGTTCTCAACGAAGCAAAAGCATGGAGTTTTGTCCTTGAAGTATGCCTTACCTACTCAGATTTTTTGGGATAGGATCACAAATTTTCATCCATTTGCTGTTTTCATCTCTGGAGTGCCTCTGGTTTTCTCCTGTGTTGCACAGCTGCACGCAGCTGGCTGGGGAGAGCTGGCTGTTCTCGTGTACAGAGAGCAGCACGCGTCCCGCCGGTCAGCCAGCCCCGTCCACAGGCTGGTGCTGCATTCCGTCTTTTTCTGAAGGCTGGATGTTCAGCTGCCACAATTCATTTTCTCCCTTGTGAGTCGGGAAAGTGACATTGTGCTCCTCTGGGAGTACATGGTGTCTTTGAAGGCATTATGCTTACTGCTTTAGACTATACGTTGTGTGCCATCCTGTAAGAAACTATGGACTAGGATATTGTTTATTAAGATTTATGTTAAGCCTAATGTAAAGATTAGGCAACAAAAGATAAGATAACCGCCAGATGTCCAGGATGCCTCTTGTGAAAGATAAGATAACCGCCAGACAGAAACAAGACAGACGACCCCATATAAAGATATATGAGTGAAGGGTCAACACCTCCACTACTTCATGAACACGAAAGTAAAAAGTATAAAAAAGGACTGTTTAAACTGCTCAGGGCGGCAGTTGGTGGAGCGCAGACTCCCCTGCTGTCCAGCGCTGTCTTTGCTCATATTCTACTTGCTATAATTAATAAAATTTTAATTGGATTATGATCCGTTGTGGTCTCAATTTATAACAATTTCTGGTGCCGTGACTCGGATAAGGAACAGTGGGCTTTGGTCCTCCGGGGAGGATCCCCGCGACATTTCGCGGCCCTGGGACCAACAGCTTACTCCAACCTTACCGACGAACCTAAATTCTAGGATATTGAGCAAAAGAAAAAAAAAAGGACCGGTAAAATCCCATAAAATTCTGTGCACGGGAGTCCGGACGAAGATGCAGGACGCGTAAGTATATCGCAAATTTGTTCGCGGGTTTTGCCGTTCGGGCGGGATTGGGTTTCCTGGAATATAACGAGTGAGAGGTTCGATACACTGAACCAAGCGAGTGCGGACTCTTAAGTACTGCGTCTCCCATCTCCCGCGAGGGACTGGGCCAGGAACAAGGGGAGCGAGTGAGTGTATGTTTGTGGATGTTCCAGAAGATGGGGGCGAAGGGCAGCAAGCCTTCGACTCCCATGGGAAGGGTACCCACTGTACCTAAGAATACCCCTCTGGCATATATCTTAGACAACTGGAGATATTTCCCTGGAACCCTAGGGAAAGATAAGCAGAAAGTGATAGAATATTGTACTAAGATATGGGGAGGGAAGAAGATTTCTAAAAATGTCTTTTGGCCAGTCTATGGGTCAGAAGAAGATTGGGTAAGACAGCAATTAAACTTCTGGGTTAATAATAAAAAAAACCCTTAACCCGGAGGAGAGTCAATATGCGGAGGTGTGGCTAAAAAACCGGGAGCTAGACTTTACCCGCTGAATGAAATAAAAACTAAACAAAAGAAAAAGAAGGAAGAGTTAGACGAAACCCTTCTAACCCCCCCTCCTTACATTCCTCCTCCTGCTCCTGCAGAGGTCTCCAGAGCGCCCACTCCCCCACCAGAGTCGGAACAAGGGTCTCCCCCTCTTCCTAAACGCGTAACTAGAAGTCAAAAAGGGGCAGCTCAAATATACCCCCTAAGAGAAAAGCCCATGGGGGGACCTCAACCTGTGATCGGATATATTTCTGTACCCCTAAACTCGGCTGACCTACGAGATTTTAAAAGAACCGAGATGGGAAACTTAATTGAGGACCCACTCGGAGTGGCAGAAAGATTAAATCAATTTTTGGGACCAAATCTTTATACTTGGGATGAGATGCAATCTATCCTTGGTCAATTATTTACTACCGAGGAAAGAGATATGATTAGGCGAGCAGGAATGAGACTGTGGGATGCTCAGCATGCCCAGGGACCCCAAGCAGATATTAAATGGCCACTCCAAAGACCTAATTGGGATAATCAGGATCCGGCGCATAGAACTCATATACAGGACCTGAGAACTATAGTAATCCAGGGGATTAGGGAAGCAGTACCCCGTGGCCAGAATATCAATAAAGCATTTAATGAAATGCAAAAGAAAAATGAGAGCCCCACTGAGTGGCTGGAACGACTGAGGAAAGCCCTTCAGCTGTACTCTGGGGTAAATCCAGACGACCCTTTAGGGCAAGCGCTCCTCAAAACTCAGTTTGTGGCAAAATCATGGGAAGATATCAGAAAGAAGATTGAAAAGTTAGAAGATTGGCAGAATAGAGGGTTGGATGAATTATTGAGGGAAGCTCAGAAAGTCTACGTAAGGCGGGAAGAAGAGAGCAGCAAGCGACAAGTAAAAATGATGATAGCAGCGGTCAGAGAGGATCGCAAAGGGCAGACTGGTGAACACAGATCTGCTGGAACGAAACAAGGGAACGTAGTAGTAAAGAAGGAACAGAGATGTTGTTTCTACTGTGGAAAGAAGGGACATATAAAAAAGAATTGCAGAGAAAGGATCAGGGATGAGGAAATACTGAAAACGGAATAGGAGAGTCAGGGGCTTTATATTTTAGGGGACCGGAGTCATCATGAGCCCTTGATAAAATTAAAAATAGGACCCCATAAACAAGAGTTCACCTTTTTAGTAGACACTGGGGCTGAGAAATCAACTATTAAGCAAATACCTGAGGGATGTAAAGTTTCCCCTGAAAAAGTACAAGTAATTGGGGCAAAAGGAGAACCCTTTAAAGTAAGCAAACTCAAAAATGTGGTATTCGAAACTGAAAATAAATTTGGAATGGGTGAACTGTTGCTCGTCCCTGAAGCAGAATTTAATCTGTTAGGACGAGATTTAATTGTTGAATTGCAATTAGAAATTAAAGTGAAAAATCAAGAGCTAACAGTGTCTGCTTATCCTTTGACCGCGGATGATCAAAAACAAATTAACCCCGATGTCTGGTACTCTCCGGACACAATTAGTAGACTGGAAATCCCACCGATTAAAATCCAAATTTCCGAACCCCACATACCTGTGAGGGTAAGGCAATATCCCATATCCCTAGAAGGACGGAGGGGATTAAAACCAGAAATTGATCGATTGTTAGCACACGGAATCTTAGAGCCTTGTATGTCACCCTTTAACACTCCCATTCTGCCTGTAAAGAAACCAAATGGGAAATATCGGCTCGTACATGATTTAAGGGAAATAAACAGAAGAACTATCACCCGGTTCCCTGTAGTAGCAAATCCATACACACTGCTAAGCAAGCTAGGACCCCATAACTCCTGGTATAGTGTGGCTGATTTAAAGGATGCCTTTTGGGCCTGTCCACTGGCAGAAGAATGCCGTGATTATTTTGCCTTTGAATGGGAAGACATAGAGACAGGCCGTAGACAGCAATTAAGGTGGACCGTGCTTCCCCAAGGGTTCACTGAGTCCCCTAATCTGTTTGGACAGGCCCTGGAAGAGCTCTTAAAAGAATACCAGGTACAAACGGGAAACGTGCTGTTACAGTATGTAGATGATCTGCTCATAGCAGGGAATAATAAGGAGGATGTAAGAAAAGAAAGCATTCGACTCCTAAACTTTCTTGCACAAAAGGGCCTACGGGTATCACAAGAAAAGTTACAATTTGTGGAGGAAAAAGTGAAATATTTGGGGCATTATTTGTTTAACGGCAAGAAGATATTGGATCCAGAGCGCATTAAAGGAATTCTGGAATTACCTATGCCTGTCACTAAGAGGCAAATTCGGCAGGCATTAGGGCTATTTGGGTATTGTAGGCAATGGATAGAGAACTATAGCTTTAAAGTTAAATTCTTATATGAGCAACTGTCTAAAGACAAAATACCCAAGTGGACCCCTCAGGATCAAGAGCAGTTTGCCAGTCTCAAAAGGGAGCTAAGTCAAGCACCAGTTTTAAGCCTCCCAGATTTAAAGCGACCATTCCATTTATTCGTTAACATACATGAAGGAACGGCATTCGGAGTATTAACTCAGGAATGGGCCGGACAAAAGAAACCGGTGGCATACTTATCAAAGCTGTTGGACCCTGTGAGCAGGGGTTGGCCGAGTTGTTTACAAATTATTGTTGCTGCTGCCTTATTACTTGAAGAAACGAATCGTATTACCTTTAATGGAGAAGTTGTCCTATATGCACCTCATAATATAAGGGGGGTGCTTCAACAAAAAGCAGAAAAATGGCTTACAGATAGCCGACTGCTAAAGTATGAGGGAATACTCATAGAATCTCCAAAACTATCCCTAAGGACTATCGAAGCGGTTAACCCTGCAGAATTTTTATACCCAGGGGAAAGTACTGAGTTAGTACATAATTGTCTTCAAACAATTGAACAACAGACACGCATTAGACCAGACTTAGAAGAAGAAGAACTACAATGTGGAGAAGTACTATTTATAGATGGGTCATCACGAATAGTGGAAGGTAAACGATTGTCTGGATATGCCATCATTAAGTCAGAGAAAGGAGAATTTAAGACAATAGAATCGGGCCCCCTAAGTGCCAGCTGGTCGGCTCAAGCCTGTGAGCTGTATGCATTGTGGAAAGCATTAGTGTCACTGAAGGGAAAGGATGGAACTATATATACAGACTCACGCTATGCGTTCGGAGTAGTACACACTTTTGGGAAAATATGGGAGGAAAGAGGATTCGTTAACTCACAGGGAAAAGAACTGATACACCCAGAATTAATTCGGTGAGTTCTGGGGGCATTAAAAATGCCAAATAAAATAGCAGTTGTACATATAAAGGGACACCAGCGAGGTACAAGTTACCAAGTTAGGGGAAATAATGCAGCTGATACAGAAGCAAAACGAGTGGCAGGCAATTATAGTACGATTTTAACTATACAACAAATACCTGTTAGTAAAAATTTGAGGTTTGAGTCTGCAGAAAAGGAAAAACTAGAACAAATGGGAGCTAAGGAACAGGATGGTAAGTACATATTGCCAGATGGGAGAGAAGTTTTACCAAAGGGCATAGCACTCGAAATATTTTCAAAAATACACAGTAAAACACACTGGGGAACCCAGGCGTTAGTTGATCATTTTAATCAGCTGTTTGCCTGTATAGGTGTATATAATGTAGCAAAAGCAGTTACAGCAGCCTGTGAGACCTGTCAAAAAGTAAACCGAAACAACATGAGGCAAAAACCTCTTGGAGGACGTTCCCCAGCATACAGACCCTTTTCACACATGCAGGTGGATTTTACTGAATTACCTAGGGTAGGGCGTTACAAATATCTCTTAGTACTGGTAGATCATTTAACACATTATGTTGAGGCTTTTTCTACCTCCAGGACAACAGCTAACCAAGTTACTAAAGTGCTACTTGAACACATTATACCTCGATATGGAGTACCTGAAGTAATCGACTCAGACAGAGAAACACACTTTGTGTCAAAAATTGTTAAAGATCTAACAGAAAGCTTGGGTATTAAGTGGGAATACCATACACCATGGCATCCACAAAGTTCGGGAAAAGTTGAAAGGATGAATGGGGAAATCAAAACTATTCTAACTAAATTAATGATAGAAACCAAATTATCATGGATTAAGTGCCTACCCATGGCACTATTAATTCTCAGAACTAGACCCCGAGCGGATGTGGGAATATCAGCATTTGAAATGGTGTATGGAATGCCCTATAGAATTGAAAGCCCACAAACAAATATTTTAATTCGAGACCGTGTGATTAATGAATATGTTTTACAATTAGCAGAACATCGTAACAAGCTTTGGGAACGCGGACTGATTGTGCAACGACCCCCGTTGGACTTAAAAATTCATAATCTTAAACCTGGGGACTGGGTATTGGTTAAAACGTGGAAAGAAGAAACCCTAAAACCCAATTGGGAGGGACCTTATCTTGTTTTGCTTACAACAGAAACAGCTGTCCGGACTGCTGAGCGTGGATGGACTCATGCCAGTCGCATTAAAGGCCCAGTGACGAGACCCCACTGGAAAGTAATTAGTACACCAGGTGACACCAAGATAACATTGAGAAGATAAAGTTATGATAGAGATTTTACTTGATTATTTTGACGCATTACCTTTTGGTATAAAGTGTGTATTGTTGTTTACATTTGCTATAGTTATCTCGCTTTTTATCTATTATATATGGAAATGTAAGAAGTGTAATTGCTAAGCTCATGCAGCCACATGATATATGCATTTTGGATATACGAATTAGGTGTAATAATTTGAACTGCAATTGTTATCCATTTGCTTATTTTAAATGTAAGGTATGCCAGGATAAATGGTGGACACACTGTGAATTCGGATACCCTCCGGCAGGAGTTTGCACACAGTGTTGGAAAAATTCAAAGAACTCTCACTGAGTGGAGACTAAAACAATTAGAGTCTTAAAAAAAAAAAAAAAAAAAAAATTATTCGGGAATCCCAAGAGTGGTGGGAAATTTTTGCTAAAGGAATAAACCCTCAATATTATTGTTACCACTCCAACGAACCAGTCCCCCTTTATAGCTGAAATCTTGGCTATAAAATGCAGAAGGGAAGTACTAACCGTGTCTTGCTTTGCCCCATTAGTTAAAGCTGCAAAGTGGGAAGCCTATGTAAACAGGCAGAAGCAGCTGTTCTCCTGAAGAATTCCCTTGCTGCTGTGAAGATGATACACCCCGTGGCTCGAAGCAACCGAATCGACGGGCAAGGCAGAGGAGGAACAAACTGTGGAGAAAAGAACCAGAACAATGGGACACTAAAGCAACAATGGCCGAACTTCCCCAGGACTGGTAAAAATATACTTAAATTGGCAAAATTGACAGACACCCTTTTTCCTGGTATACTGTTAGTTTTGTTATTGATAATAACCAAAGCAAAAGGGGGAAACCCACATGAACCATTTAAGTGGGAACTAATATCTTGGGAAGGAACGAAAACAATAGCCACTTTTAGCAACCCAGGGCCACCTGAATTCGTAGTGAAACTTTGTGATTTAGTACCAATACCTTGTGAAAAAGGACCTCCATTTTATTTATGCCCGGCCTCTGGACAGCCTTACTGTCATTATCCCGGACACTATTATTGTGGTTATTGGGGATGTGAGACAATAGCCTCGGGCTGGACAGTAAAGGCTCCTGATAAATATATAAAAGCAACCTGGACTCCTAACGGATGTGTACCTGAACAAACAGGTGTAGATCTTACAGGTCTGTGTGACATGGATTATGTAGCTCCACGTAACAAGAAAGTCTGTACCCGCATCAAATTTCAAGTATTGCATCCCCTAGAAGACGAATGGTTAGTAGGACGAACATGGGGAATACGTGTCTATGCAGGAATTCCTAAAGATTGGGGAGGGCATTTTCTCATAAGAAAAATTAAAATACCACATGATTCACTCCCTGTTGGGCCGAATAAAGTATTGAATTCACCCACTTTCCCTAAGAAAAAGATTGTCCCCACAAGTGTTACAACCACTCGTCCAAATTCCCTATCAGTAACAGATAGAACAACTAATGACACGGTGACTGAGTCCTCTTTAGTTAGGGATTCAGGAGTGTCAGAATCCAAAGACCCCTTATGGGATTTAATGCAAGCCTCTTATCGTGCCCTTAATGAAAGCAAACCAAATTTAACTAAGGAATGCTGGTTATGTTACAATGTTAGACCACCATATTTTGAGGCAATCGGAATACCAGATAGGATTCAATGGTCTAGTGGTTCAAACCCACAAGAATGTCCATGGGATGACCAGAAGAACCATACGCAAGGAATTACTATTCAATTGGTAACAGGTCAAGGAAAATGTATAGGTACAGTGCCCGAAAAATATCAGCCTTTGTGTAATCAAACAATCACTAAAGCTAACATAAAGAAACATAAGAATCAAGCTGACAAATGGGCTATCCCGACACCAGGAGCTAAATGGGTTTGTTCAGACATCGGAGTAACGCCTTGCCTATCCCTAAACGTGTTTAATCAATCTCAGTTTTGTGTACAGGTGATTATTGTTCCTCGTCTGATCTATCACACCTCTGAGGAGGTGTTACGCCACTTTGAAGGAGACCTGAACAGACAAAAACGAGAGCCAGTTACAGTGGTAACCCTAGCTACACTGCTGATAGCGGGCGGAGTTGGAGCAGGTACAGGCATAGCCTCCCTAGTAAAAGGTCAGGAATTACAAAATTTGCAGATGGCTGTAGATGAGGATTTAGCAAAAATAGAACAATCTATCCAAAATTTAGCCAATTCAGTAAAGTCTTTATCAGAAGTAGTGCTGCAAAATAGAAGAGGATTAGATCTACTGTTCTTAAAGGAAGGAGGGTTATGTGTAGCTCTCAATGAGGAATGTTGTTCTTTTGCTGACCATACGGGAGTAGTCCAGGACACCATGTCTGAACTCCAGAAAAGGTTAGATCAACGTAAGAAGATTCGTGAGGCGGGCAGGTCATGGTATGAAAACTGGTTTAATGTTTCACCTTGGCTAACTACTTTGTTGTCTGCTTTAGCAGGACCGCTTATTATGTTGATTCTGGGACTTATATTTGGGCCTTGTATATTACGCTATATTTTACACTTTATTAGAGAACGGTTTGACATAGCTAAATTGCTTATTTTAACTATGAGGTCTAGGGCAAAATATAAGAGTGTATCTATTAATGAGGATGAAGATTGTTGCGAATGCGTTATGCCACGTGAAAATTGTGCCTATTGTAATTGTGAGGTATTACCTTGTGAGTGTTATGATAAATGTTGGGATTGTGGGAAAAGATTTGTTCGCAGTGCCGAGAATGAAAGTAACGGCTAATAAACAATAATAGGAAAAAAAAAAAAAGGGGGGGGATTGTAAGAAACTATGGAATAGGATATTGTTTATTAAGATTTATGTTAAGCCTAATGTAAAGACTAGGCAACAAAAGATAAGATAACCGCCAGATGTCCAGGATGCCTCTTGTGAAAGATAAGATAACCGCCAGATGTCCAGGATGCTGCTTGTAAAAGATAAGATAACCGCCAGACAGAAACAAGACAGACGACCCCATATAAAGATATATGAGTGAAGGGTTAACACCTCCACTACATCCAGGATGCTGCTTGTAAAAGATAAGATAACCGCCAGACAGAAACAAGACAGACGACCCCATATAAAGATATATGAGTGAAGGGTCAACACCTCCACTACTTCATGAACACGGGTAAAGATGTATAAAAAGGGACTGTTTGAACTGCTCAGGGCGGCAGTTGGCGGAGCGCAGACTCCCCTGCCGTCCAGCGCTGTCTTTGCTCATATTCTACTTGCTATAATTAATAAAATTTTAATTGGATTATGATCAATTGTGGTCTCAATTTATAACAGAATCATAGAATCATTTAGGTTGGAAAAGTCCTTTAAGATCATTGAGTCCAGCCATTAACCTAACACTGCCAAGTCCATCACTAAACTGTGACCCTGAGCACCACATCTACACATCTTTGAAATGCCTCCAGGGATGGTGAGGCCACCCTGAAACTTCCCTGGGCAGCTGGTTCCAGTCCTTGACAACCCTTTCAGTGAAGAATTTTTTCCTAATGTCCAATCTAAACCTCCCCTGGGGCAACCTGAGGCCGTTTCCTCTTGTCCTATCCCTTGTATCCTTGTTGGATCTGGTAGAAATGATCCCCAGATGGCAGTGTGTAAAGGTTTAATTTAAATTCCAGATTCTGGTTGCCTGGCATTAGCAAAAATAAAGCTTTTGTGTTATTTCTCTTAACAGTTAAAAATTAGATGCAGGAAAAATAAAGAGAAACACTGAGTACTGAATTCCCCCCCCCATTTACATTTTGGTAAGAGGGAACTAATTTGCTCTCCTGTCTGCTGTGCATCCTGGTTCTGAGCTAATCTTTTCTATGCCCTAGATTGTTATTAGCCTTGCTTGCTTATTACTGAAAGATTTACTTTCTAGGACTCCTTTTAATTCCATTTGGTCCTACACTACACTGCCTTTTGTCTTAAATGTTATTTTTTTGTAGTGTCCTTTGAAAGATTCTTGGCCTTTTCTAACCCGGGACAAATTTATAGTAGCCTGGTCGAGTTTTCCTAATCATTAACGATCTTCCCAGCAGGATATGTTCTTTGTCTTCTTCCTAATGTGATTCAGGACATACTCTGTTTTAAAGTGCCCTTACCCTTGAACCATTGTGCTGGGATTTAGTGTATTAACCCAAACTCTAGTAGATTTTTCTTGAGGCTTTTCTGTGTCACTTTGCACAGCACTCGTAAGATACCCGCTGTCAAAGTGCTTGCACTTTAGTAATAACACCTTGGCATTGTTAAAGTAAGTATGTTTAAATTTTCCTTTGGCCGACTCATCTGTTTTAATTCCTTAAGTATTCAGATTTGTTCTGAGACAGGTCGAGGAAAGGAGCACTTGTTCTTTACAGAGGATGAAATAGCAGAAATAAATGTGTAAATAGGCATGACCATTAGGCCATTAGGGGTGTTTCTGTGGGTATGTCTGCTATGCCCAGAATGGTGTAAGAACAGTAATCCGCTTTGCAAATTTGGCTGTATGACCATATCACTATGTTTAGAGGTGCAGGCATCAATAGATGCAAGTGTTTTCACAGAATTAAGAAAACCATCTTGTCCATGCAGTCCAGCCATAAATGATGCACAGAACAAGAAATGATAGAAAAAAAAAAAAAGTCTTTTCAGACGCGTATCTGAGGAATCAATCTAATCTGCTTTACTAAATGAACGTGCGAAAGTGCTTACCAGGGATAAACCTGGGGACTCTACATGTTTCTCTCTTTTTTCCTCCAACAGAATGAAAACACCTTTGAGACAATAAAGGAGTTAGAAGAGGAGCCAGTGTGTCCCATTCAGTATTCTCTGTGTATCTGCGTGCACCGCTTCCCCTGTTTGGTTCCTGATCCAGACGGGAAGGACAGGGAGGGTGTAAGGACACTGCAACTCTCAGAGAGAAGATCGGCTTTTGTGCCGGCTTCAGCCAGTTCTGAGCTCTTTGGGGCTTAAATCTCCCAGAATGGGTGTGATGTTGAGTTGTCTACTCCAGGGCAAATGGAGAGGAGGAGGGGCACCTGGAGGGAGGACCACTGGCGCAGGGGACACCCTGAGCATCGGTAGCCCCACCGAGCGCTTCGGCAACGGCCCCGGGACCGGCTCCCCGCGCAGCTGCCAAGGCAGGAGAAGCGAGCCGGCCGGGCCGGCCCTCTCCGCTCCGCTCCGCTGCCCGGGGCCGGGCTGCCTGCGGGCCCCCCTCCCGCCGGGCCGCGGCGAGCTACGGGGCTGAAGGCGCGCCCGGCCCCGCAGACATACCGCCAGCGCCGCCGCGAGCCGTGAGGGGCGGGTGCGCCGCCGCTCCCGTGATGCCCTGCGGCGCACGCGGCCATTCAAATCCGAGTGGGCCGTTGTACGCTGACCGGGAAGTGGTGGCTCCTGGCGCTGTGGTGGCGCCTGTTCCCACCCGAGCGGCCTCTTCGGTGTCCCCGGCCCTGGAGCGTGGTGGCGAGATGAGGGCCCGGCAGAGCAGCCCTCCGGTCGCCTCCCCCTCGGTATCCGTGGCGTTCCCAGGCGCTGTGAGCCGGGAGAGCTGCTGCCGCTTCGCCTGCGAACTCCTCAAGCACGTCCTGTACCAGTGGCACCAGCTCCCGCTGCCCTACGAGCAGCTCGCCCGCTTCTGCTGGCGGGCGGTGCGGGTGAGGGACCCCCGGGAGGGACCCCTGCCTGGGTCGGGGGGCAGCCGTGCCACAGGGGCTGCGGCGATTGAGGTTTTTCTTGTCCGGTAACTGTTCTAGCTCAGGAAACTGTATTTTCATGTGCCAAACACTTGTAAAGTGAAGTGCAGTTGTAGCTGTATCCTTAAGTGTTACCACAACTTCATTAAAAAAAAACAAACAAAAACAACCCACAAACAACTAAAAAACCCTTTAGGTTAGGTGGCTAAAGGTCTCAAAAAGTTGCTGTTTATCTCTTGTTGTTCCACTTTGTGCTCAAAGCATGCCACTGCTTTGTTTGTTACTCAAACAACTTGAAGAAAAAAGGCTGGTAGGTGTTTTTTGGGGTGATAGCTGATCTTTAAAAGATGGAGTTTGTAATTCTCGTGGACATTCCTCAGTAGTGGGATTCAGATTTAAACTGAGTAGCTATAGGGCAGCCATTTGTGTTCATCTTGGGTCTCCTGATTCCGTACGTGGGTACCTGTAGCTCTTAAAAGGCACATAAACCCTTGAACCTTCCTTAACTTTCAGGGATGGGATGGGCCACGCTTTCTGAAGGGTGTGTTGGTACTAATGTTTCCTAATAATGAAACGTGGTGATCTTTCTTTGCTTTGTTTTCCAGGATGGAGATGTGATTAAGAAGCCACCCTCCATGGACCTGGCAAGCAAGAAGTGCCAGCAGGTGCTGACAGAACTGGAGGAAATGTTCCAGCGCTTGGAAATAATGTTTAGTTTGACACTGGTTCCTCGGGTTCTTATTCTACTTGGAGGCAATGTCATGAGCCCCAAGGAGCTCTATGAGCTCAGCTTGGAGGGTATCTGTGAGGGCGGTGCTGAGGAGAGCCTGAGAACTGCATCCTGCGTTCGCAAGCTCTTTCACTCGCTCTTTGTTGCGGATGTCTTCAGTGAGCTGAAGGCTCTCCCTGCCATGGGCACTGTTGTTATGCTCCAAGGACACCGTGATTGTGGTGTTGATTGGTTCCGGCCCAAGCTCAACTACAAAGTGCCGACTCGAGGGAGGAAACTAGCTGTTAACTTGTCCTGCGATGGAGACATCAACAGAAGTGCCTCGGCTTCTCAGCATGTGACCTCTACTTGGGAGGACTATGTCTGGTTTCAAGCACCAGCGGCGCTCAAAGGCTTTCACGAATGACCCACACTCTGTAGAACTTTAATGGAATATCGAATAACCTTTGGTGCCGCTTTAAGCGATAACTTTATCAAATACAACTGTGTATTCTTGTCTGTCTGGATCCTTTATTCAGGGCATCTGCTACCTTCCTGTAGTTCAACCGTGTCCATCTGTTTTCATCTCCTGAATGGCTGTTGAAAGCAATTACCCTTTAAGGCACAGCTGCACAAAGATACAGTGATTCTTTGGGGACCTGAGTTATGGTACAGGAGACTAATTGGCGCGTTGGGAGTAAAACTTTCCTGCTGTGTACTTGCTGAACTGGCAAATACTGGATAAACCTTTTCCCTCCCGAGTTTTAATGTGGCCATTACTAAATTAGCTGATTGCTTGGGACTCTCTCTGGGTAATGTACATGACTATTAACACACTTGGCCTTTACTAAAAAGGCTATAGCCATTCTTACCCGTAAAAGGAGACCTTTGTAGTCTGATCAGGCTTGAGTGAGTACTCGAGTGTTTGCCTATCTATTTGATAAAATTAGACTTCTCTATAACTCAATTTCAGTTACTTAATAATCCAAACAAAGAGTGGGACTTCTGAGTAGTTGGAAGGTCTTGTACTGGTGACAAAAAGAGATTGATTGGCCCTGTGGAACTGGGGAAGCACGTCTTCCTATTTTTTTACTAACCTTTAGCCCAACAGCCTTGACGGTCAGTTAGATATACAGTTAGAACTAAAAGCAAGCGGTTTCTGCTCTAACCCTCTTCAGAGGAGGTTAGGACTGCGGCGAATGAAGAGACGGGACGCAGCTTGATGCAAGCAAATGTCAACTTATTGTACAGAAGCACCAGTTTCTATACACTTTCAGAAGCTGCGCGTTTGAAACAGATTGGTTCTTGAAGCTAAGCCTTGCATACTAGGCAATCCCCGATTGGTGGTTAGCTGCCATCAATTAACAGCAAGGTGTTACCTTTCCTTGGCGCCATCCGTCCCCCACTCCCCTGTGCTCTGTAAACAAGCCTCATCATGTTAATTGTTGTCCAGACAAGCTCGAGCACATTCCCCTCAGCAAACGGATTGCCACGCATGGTCCTAGTTTCCAGCCCGCTCCTGCATCTCCCCCTTCCTGTTGCACAAAAAGAACCTTTGAAACCGAACGAGTAAAAACAAGGTATAAGTAATAGAACAAATAAAAAACCAACTGAGACATATTATCAGTGTCAAAATAACCCGCTGTCTCTGTTCCGTACAATTTGACAATTTCCCCTTTTTGTTTTTGAACAGCTAGGACCAGGTTTGCCATGTTCTGCAGGGCCCTTGCAAACATGACAGCAACCAAGGTAACAGCAAACAAACAATACTGCCAGTTGAGTGAATGGATGCCAAAAAAGACTGAAATTTTCTCAGATTTTGATACCATGTTGCTGCAATGGGGCGCCTAAAATCCACGCAGCACATACCATCCAAATCCTCACAGCCATGTCCTTGAACCAACAACAAAAAGCAGTGGCAATTTTGACTCACATGCTTAACTGCCTACCAAACAAGGTGATTTAACTCTTTAATGCTTTCCCTGCTGTTACTCCGGATAAGAGAAGAACCGCTGCGACACGTTCCCATCATAGCCTCCTACTACATATAGCATCTACAGAAAGACAATGATCGACATTCAAAGTGTAAACAGTATCATCTTCTTTTGGATTAACATTATACATAGGTGGAAGGGCACACCAAAAAAGAACTGGTTCAGTCAAAAAGTTCGAAACATAGCTGTGCCTTCTCTGAACATACCTCTGGGGTCATTCCCTTCGTTCCCTCTTTTTTTATGCAAAGAGAAACACTTCCACCAAAACAGAGAAGCCCCTATTTACATCTCTGAGCCCGGACACAAACCGCAGCTGTATGCGCCACCAGGCTCAGGGCAGGAATCATTCATGCCGTTGCACAGCTATATATCTCTACAAGCATGCAGACACCTATTAAACACTAGATAACCATGTTTATCTTTCCTATTCTCCTTCACAATACCTAGCTGTTTCTCCCATTAGTTTCCAGCCCGCTCCTGCATAGGACTCCTGCCCCAATATGCTAGCTTGTTCTCACTTAAGACAACAACAATAAAAGTTAGTTTCTTGCTTGCTTTTACTTCTAAGTCTTAGACTCTTCAATGTTTATGAAATGTGAAGAGGCGGTGAGGCGAGTGTGATCAAGTTCAGCACTATCTTTACTTGTCAAACTCCTGTTCAAAGTCAGAAGGTATTACTTGGGAGCAGAACTTGAGCCCTTTCTTCTGGCCTGGTGTCTAGTGCAGAATGGGAGAAGGACGGAGGGTGAGAAACACTTGAGAGCTTTGAACAGTGTGTCAAAACTAGGTGTCTGCTGGACTTAACCTTCAGTCAGCTACTTAGAAGTGTCTGTAATGTAGTGAGCTTAACAGCTCCAAACAGCCCTATCCCATTTGAAGAGAAACTCGAGCCTACTGGTAGCAAGGTTGCTTGCAGCTTCTTGCTAGCAAAAATTGCACGATGGTGTGATAAGAATCGCTTGAAATGAGGGTAAAGGTTGAAGTAACCTGCTACGCTTGGTGCATATTTTAACTTTACCATTTGGAATGGAATGATAAAGAACGAAGAGGAAATTAAGTTGGTATTTTTGAGCTTGGAGCACACTAGGAACGCTGTCTCTGCCTTGTTATCCATTAAACATCTGTTTACATAGTGTAGTAGCTGCTAAAGCTAGCCGTAGGGGGAAAACCTGTTAGAATGAAGAAAGCTGCCTTGTGTGCAGCTGCCCACTTGAATATGTAATTCCTGGTCTCTTGAATGAAACATAACTTGAACGTAGGAGTGTTTGTGCTCAGGAGATCAAAACCCTTTACACTTCCACCAAAGCTGCTTGTGATGCATATTTCAGACGCTAGCACTCGAGTGTTTGAAGAAGCTTTTAAACAGAAGCCTTCGTTCTAAGGATCAAGGGGCTGGTTTCTTTCTACTCTCTTCCCCAGATGAGTGCAGTGTTACTGCAGTAAACCGTTCATGTATTCTGTTACACTTGAACTATGAGTGCAGCAATGATACGGTGCCGGGAGTGAAAGAAGACAAGTTGCTTACTTTGGGGTTTTTTCTTTTATTCTTTAGAAAAGCTTTAGAGCTTCATTAACAATTTTAGTACTGTAATGATTATCAAAATGAAATGTTGTTTTCTCTATGTGATTACATTGGATTTATTTGATCCCTCAAAGTAAAGGTTCTGCTGGTGGCAGAACAACTTGCTTCTGTTCTATATATGTATCTAAAGTGCATGTTCACAGCTGTTCCACCTTTCTGACAAAGTGCATGATGTCTTGTGCCAGAAGCTTTGGTTCCTCAAAGGCAGCAAAATGCCCTCCACGTGGCATGTAAGAGTAAGTGATGATGTTCTTGAAGACCTCCTTTGCCCAGACCCGTGGTGTATGTACTAGCTCCTGAGGAAAAAGCTGCAGTCCCTGTGGGAACATACACTGCAAACCTAGAGGACATTAACTAAGTGCCTTTTTGAAAAAAGTCCTGGGGAAATTCTATAAAAACCTCCTGACTCTAGTAATTGCCACAGTCAGCTGGCAGAGCTTCACCGCAGCGACACATTTTGTGGTTTGTACTCTGCTGAAAAGCTTTGCTTGTATTTGAGTCTCCTTGAGTATGAGAATATTATACCCAAAAACGTAAAGTAGAGCCAACTTCGCACACGGTTCAATCTTGAAACGCTTCCTATTTTTAAACTTACCTTGTTTTACAGTTTTGCGATAAATGGCAAGACGCATCACCTCTTTGTGACAGTCAGAAATGAGCCCGCTCAAGTTTACTTTAGAATTTATAGTACCAGCGTAACGAATGAGTTGAGGAAAGGTAAGCTGGCTCGGTCTACAAAGGAAAAGACTCTTCTATTTGTTTGTGTGATCAATCACATGGAATTCCGTTCTGCAGCATTTTCTGGTCAGCCTCTCTTATAGTCATCTTAAAGTCAGTGGCTGTTAGAAGGTGCTTGGTTTGTTAGAAGGTACTGCTCTCCAAATTGCTTCCCCAAGTTTGTGCTTAACACTTGTAGTCGTTAGTTTTATCCACCACTAAGCCGTATGCTTCCTAATTCCGTTTAAACGTCTCTCTTGGAAATGCTCCTGATTTTCTGTTTTGTTTTAACTGAACTGAGCCAGAGATCACATTTGTTTGGTGACTAAGTATATAGACCTGTAGTTTGAACACAAGACTGAATATAGTTTGATATGTCCGCTGCATTGTCTTGGCTACAAGCTACTTTGTGTGAATTACAGGTTCAAAAGAAAAATGACTCAACTATTTTTATCAAAAGAAAATAAGAACTTAGATATTTTTTTTAAGAAGTTAAGTTTGCTGTTTTAAGTAATCTAAATGTTTATACAGGCAAACGTGTTTCAATCTCATTTGCAAATCTTTCTTACACCTACCACTTCATTACCTGGCATCATCTGTTAGACCAGGGTCCTTGGAGATGTTCTCCTTGTAGAATCGCTTTGAGGACACAATGGAGGATGTCACGCAATAAATCATCACATTGGCCAAAAGCTCATCAAGAGTGTATTTGCTATTGATAGAAAAAGATGAAGACGTTTCATTGGAAGCTGTTTCTCAATACGCTATATTGGGCTCATGCCCTGAAGAACAGTTGTTCTTGTTCTCCACTTGTTTTCAAGCATCAAATTAATTGGCACCCATGTGCCCAGAGCAAAACTGCCCGGTGCTGAAGCAGTAGTTTGCAGGCAGTCTGCTGTAAGTTTACACTACTACTTGTCATGTGTAATCTTTCATGCTCAAAATTCAGCTTTGGCCAGTCTTTTACCTATCTCCTCATTAGTTACCATTGCTCATTCTTTTAATGAGTCCTCTCATGGAAGAGCACCTGTTTTCTTACCTTTCCAAGCCTCCATCATCTTTATGCAGAAATGATTTATCTCTCCAGGTAGAGAATTTTTCCAATATATATGCAGCAAGCCCCACAGGGGAGTCATTCAGTCCACAACCTAATTCAAGAGAAGAAGAGAACCATTGCAGTTGCCTGGCATTGCAAATACTTCAGTGGGAGTTAAACTGGACTTACATCAATTCTTCAGAGTTTTCTATGAGAATTCAGTAAAGAGTGCGTTTTACTAGCCCTGGTAGTACTTTATTCTTGAAAAGTTCACCCCAATGGAATTTTGGCTATAACTGACAGCACTATAAAGTTGAGCAATTCCTATACAAGAGAAAATAGGAGTTAAGAAAATCCTCTGGGCTTCTTGGTAATGTGTGGCAGAAAGAGCAAATTCAGATGTAAAGGGATTACACTCTGAAAAGAAATTTCAGATAAACTGTTTGGGAGCACTGTCCTGCTTAGGATGGCTAACTGGGACCCTGAGTGCTGTTCACTTTCTATGTAATTTAAACAACAGTGGAGTGTTGTGTATCTGCTATCTGCTCCTGCCTTTGGGGAATGCTAACAAACATTATAAACACAGCATATTATATCTGTGTTTTAACCTGTAAAACGGGTGGGGATTACTTCAGCAGTGGTAGAGCTTGCCTTGGGAAAATTCCTGTGCCACGCTCCAGGCTGTAGTTTTACAGTATCCATAGAATTGCCTACTCTCAAGTGTATTTTAGTGTGACTTTAGCACTGAATGACTGCGTAGAAGATGATGCACAATGTGATTTCAATTTAATAGTGGACATAGTTAATGCAAAGTAAGTTTGTGCATTGGCACAACAGTTTCCCTGTGCTGTCAGGCCTAAAGTGATTTGCTACACATCAAAGTCATGTAAATGCTTTGACCAGCAAAGGTAGGGCAGGCTAAAATGTGCCAGCTAGCATATGACCCGTCTGGAGGTGAGCATTTTCTGAGCTGAAAGCTGTCTCCGAATCACTGTATTCAACTTTCATGGACTGGATGCTCAGAAATACCAGTCTTGTTTGCAGCTTACTAATGATTCAACCTGTACACATCTTAGGTACCACAGCTTCTGGTGAGTGAAAATACTGTAGCTTTGCTTTAAACCTGCCTAATGAGAACTAAACTGATAATATAGATATTTTTTGAGACTAAGCAGGGAATATGTATTTTTTCCCCCTATTTATTTTCTACCTTTCACAATTTTAGTGTGCTACAAAATCCCTGCTCTTCTTTTTTTCCAGGTTAAAGAGTCCTAGACTATGTACAGTGCTTGTAGGGAAGCTGCTTGGTCACTTTAGGGTTCTTTTTCTCCCCTTCTTGTATTCTTTTCATTATAAAATATATTAATGAAACAGGGGTGGAACAGATTCTAAATATCATGGATTTAGTGTTTTGTCTTACTCTCTTTTTGCTTTCTTTAAGAGTTTGTAAGATTCTCTTAAAGTCTGAGCTGGCTGACGTTTCAAAGCACTGTCCTTGACTCTTGGATTCTCTCACATAGCAGCAACCAAACTAGAGCCCATTGTGATTTTCTTCCTCTGCTTAAATTGCTTTGGACTTTGTTGACATCAGTTTTTATTGGCCAGTTTAATCAACCAGTCACTTAACTGCAGAGAGTTACAAAACCATTTATCTTTAGATTAAACCAAACCCTGGATAGGTGTCAGATTTTCACTTAACCATTCACTTTTATCTGTAGAGAAATTAAGATCATATTGAAAGGTACGGGTGCCAGCACAGATTTTTGTGATACTCTCTCTCCCCTGGAACTTGCTTACTTATTTATATTCATGAATTCTCATGTTAACTAGTTATTAACCCATGAACTTAATCTTTTTCTTAAGGCAGTTTAATGTCTTTAAGAACACTGGGGGAAGGAACCTCAACAAAACTTTTCTTGGAAATTAAATATGTTCCATTACTAGATCCACAGCTTCTTGATCCTGCCAGAGCTCTGATATTTGAAGCATGATTTCCCTGTGATATTATCACCTGTAAATGAATTCTCCTTTTAAAAACATTTCTGCTAGTTTTCTGATCAGACACTAGACATACTGGTCTTTGTTTTTCTGGGGGCTGTCTTCATTGTTTGGCTTTTGAAAAGAAAACCCAAAAAACCCCAACCTGGTATCTGGTTTATCTCCTTTTATTTCTCTGATATTGCAATCAGTTCAAGCAACAGACTAGGCATTAGCTGACGTTTCACTTTGAGTTTCCTCTTTTCCAGTTAAATGCCAGGATGGGGTGCTATTCCTTCTATGGTCTCCGTACCTGATGCCAGTCTGAGACAGCTCTGCTGTCTTTCCTGATGAGGGTTTATTTCAATAAAGGAATACCCCATAATCTTTGATAATATTATACAAATAAATCATGTAACTTTTCTGAGATGGCCATACCTCTCTTCAGACTCCTTATCTACTGGTCCCACTACATCATGCTTCTGGCTTCAGGTATTATGGCTGTGTCTACCTTTCTGCAAGATTCACATTGCACTTGCTTATGGTATTTTTCTTGTTTTCACCCACATTTATTTCTAGAAGCTTCAATGTCAGGGTCCTGTGCTTTACTTTAAGAGGCTTTTTGCAAAGGGTTTCTTTGCCGTAGAGAAGTGGTATGCCATTTAACAGACCTTGAAAAGTGATATTTGTAGTCTCCGTCTTTTTTTAAGCGGTTCCTTTTCACTTCCTTTTACACAGCTCTTGTCCCCATGTCTTGCATTCAGTCACCAGAATTCATTGCTTCTCAAACATGGTTGGCTTTTGTTCAACTATGTGTTTATACGCCTTAAGCAGTCAGTATACAAAGTTCATAGTGATATAGAGAAGGTTCATTACCTGCAGTGTCTAGTTTGGTGGCTTGGATGTGTAAGTATCCAGACTCTCGCAATAGTTCATGTATATTCTTCTGGATGAAAGGATACATACGTCGAACATCTTCCCTAGTAAAGCCTATGAGCCATGGTATATAAGCCCCAAGCATCACGGAAATCATCCTTCTCAAACCTTCTCTGCCAGCGAAGATAAGATTCACAGATCTGAAATCAAGTTAATGAATAGAAGGTTAAATCAAGCCATTTTCTGTTTCCAAATTTTCTAGAAAATAAGTCTGACGGGAGCTGTAATAGAAGCATTTCACTAAGCCAAATACATAAGCCCTTCACATTTATCGTGATTTCCAAAAAAATTTGGGAGAGTTAAAAATGGTACAGCTGGTGCCATCTCCATCCAGGAAAGTCCTATACTTCGTGGTACTGATCAGCTGCTGAAAGGCTGAGCTCCTTCCTTTTCTCCCTGCCAATTTTAAATTTATCTCCTTCCTGATTTAGAATGATGATCCTTGAGGTCTCAAATCAAAATGCAGCAGAGCTTACTTCCATGCCTAGTGAAAGAGAAGCCAAAGAGCACTCCATTTTTCTCTGTACAACTCTTCCGTAGATAAGGGAGGCCAACAGCATCCTGGCTTGCGTCAGAAATTGCGTGGCCAGCAGGACAAGGGCAGTGATGCTGTACCCACCACTGGTGTGGCTGCACCTCGAATACTGTGTTCGGTTTTGGGCCTCTCACTACAAGAAAGATGTGTCCAAAGAAGAGCAACGGAGCTGGTGAAGGGTCTAGAGAACAAGTCCTATGAGAAACAGCTGAGGCAACTGGGCTTGTTTAGTCTGGAGGAAAGGGGGCTTGGGGGAGACCTTCTTGCTCTCTAAAACTACAGGAAAGGAGGTTGTAACAAGGCGGGTGTTGGTCACTTTTTCCCAGGTAACAAGTGATAGGGTGAGAGGAAATGGCCTCAAGTCGTGCCAGGGGAGGTTCCGATGGGATATTAGGAAAAATTTCTTCACTAAAAGGGTTGTCAAGCATTGGAACAGGCTGCCCAGGGAAGTGGTTGAGGTATTTAAAAGGTGTGTAGATGTGGCACTTAGGGACCTGGTTTAGCAGTGGACTTGGCAGTGTTAGGTTTGTGGTTGGACTCAATGATCTTAAAGGTCTTTTCCAACCTAAATGCTTCTATGATTCTATGAAATTTAGAAAGCGTGAGAATGCAAATACCACTGTCAATGCAAAGCACGTGAATATGACTGAATGCACAGGGGTGGGGATACCCCTGGAGAAAACAAAGCAGAAGGCGATGAGAGGCAGGGCAAACAGAAGGCAGGACCCGGACCGTGGAGCCAGAAGGTAGGGTAAGAACTGGAGAAACCTTCTCTGCACTGATTCCCTTTGCTACTCACTGTGGCAGCATCTGGGCCATGTTTGTGGTAATAAGAGATCCCCAGTCTTCTCCCTGTAGGTAGTATTCTTTGGAGCCCAATCTATTCATCAGCTTATGAAATTTCCGAGCAGTTGCTTTGCTGTCAAAGCCTGTAGGTAAAGAGAAACAGAGGAAACCTGTTTGTCTTGGTGTATCATCCCCTGGCCAAAGATCATGGTCGGACAGAGGCACATGTTTATGCTGCTGTGTAAAGGCACAGTGTGCTATGCTGCTCTGCCTTGCTCCTTGGCAATACAGTGAACACAAGATGGAAATTCAGTGGAAAGTGGATGAAGTGGAAAGCAGACCTGGTTTCCAGCTACCATTACCTTCCAGATCTCCACAGCCAGCCCCAGAGCCTCAGCCACATGGGTGTTAGTGCAGAGCCAAGCATCTGCATTCACAAACTGCATTCCCTGGTGAGGGCCAGGGATGACTGAGGCTCCAAGAACCTGGCAATTCCAACAGCGCCTTTTCATCGCTCACCTTTCTGGTGTGGTGCCTCAGAGAAGCCATATCCTGGGATGGATGGGCAGATGACCTCAAACACCATGTCACCCTCATTCAGGCCATGCTCAGCTGGCTCTGTGAGTAGAGCGATGGTCTTGTAGAACTCGTAGAAGGAGCCAGACCAGCCGTGGACCATCAGCAGAGGTTGAACAGCTCAACTGTGAGGGACATAGGAGGGCTTCACGTGGATAAAATGGATATCAATCCCTGCCACACATCCAGACAGATAAATTAAAGCCTTAGTTCCATCAGTTTCTGTTCCGAACTCTGAAGAAGGAGAGTGGCAAAACTGTGATTAGCATTCACAGCAGAAGGTACACAATCAACCCATGGCAAGAAGATGCCTAGCTGAAAGGACATGCCTGGTATTTTACCTGTGTCTCATCTTTTACTTACAGACAGAGGTATTGATCCCAGTCCCAGTTACTGGGGTCACAGGAGACTGAGCATCCACCTCCTGAGAAATTGGTCTTACAGTATATAAGTACAGCTGCACTTCAATGAATAGCATAATGCAGCTAAGACACGTGCAAAAACATGACTAAATTACAAAATGTGTGGGTGATAGAAAGAGAAACATGGAAAAAGTAAGCGCAGGATAGAAGTTTAACCTGCAGATCACTTATCTAAAGTCTGGCTAACCACACCTGGCTAAACTGGGTGGTGGTGGTGGATATTCCAACCTCAGGGCCTGGGTAAATTTTACAGTTTTCAAAGGTGGCTTCAAGGCAATAGCAGAAGAAAACCTCATTGTTATTTAGTGCAGGTTCAGAGCCAGATGAAGCCCATCTTCAAGCAGATCTAACCTTATCACCACTGTGCAATGATCTTAATCTATAGAGGGTTACTAATAACATAGCCTCCACTACTGATCCTTCATTAAGCTGTTATGCACACTGTTGTCTTAATAGAGTAACCTCTTAAAGCCCCCCATTCTCTCTGTGCATTTCAGAGTGAGACCTGCTCAAGCCACAGAGACCCCCTCACCTTCAATGGTGGTTCGGAAATGGGGATTTCCACTTGCTTGCGTCGGTCAAACTGGTTCCTCCAGTAGGCCACCACCTTCTGCAGGTAGCTGGAGGTGAAGCCGTAGCGGAAGGCAGCCCCTTCCAGCTGCGGTGTGTAGCGGGCCTGCTCCAGGCGGCGATGCAGGTCCTGCGGACAGGAGCTCTTGCAAGGCTGGCCAGATGCCTGCATGTGCCCTATGCTAAGGCAGGCATGAACAGGCTCTCCTGGCTCCACCGGCTTCTGTGTCTCTCTCTGGGACACCACAAGCCCTCCTGAAGCAGTGCCATACTCTGTATAACTTCCTGAATCATCTATATGGAGAATATATTTTTCTACAGGTTAGCAGTTCCCCTAGGGCACCCAGGAGTAGTGGGTTCTACGCTTGCCTTACTGCTAACTCGCTTTAGGGTTTTTGGCACTAGGAACTTGCCAGCACTGCCAGCTGAGAGAAGAATAAGCAGCTCAGCCTGTGCTACCGACTGCTAGTTGGCCAGATAATTAGTGACAGGCTTGTAGGGACAGAAGGAAGGACCCCATCCTTCTTCACCCTTCCAACCCTGTCCTCTGCGGAAGCCCCTCAGTCCTGCCCTACTGGTGCCTTTGCTATCCCAGTGCCCTCCCACCCCATTCCACCACTGCAGACCTGCTGTCAAATTCTGCTGCTCAAAGCATGGCCTTTCTGCAGGAGCAGCCCCAGGTTGCATTGAGAGTCTGTGGTCTCAGAAAGCGTAAAGACATTGCAGTGAATCTGAGCTCAAATCCCATTCGTAAAGGGCAGTGAGCCAGAGCATCATCTAACGGACCTGCGCTGGCTATTGCCCCCAAGGCATCACCTCAAAGCAGTAAAGTGGGTGATGAACTGGCTGCACCTCGCAGCTTTCTGCCCCTCCTTACCTCCCAGGCACGGGCACCTCAATTTCTTTGTCAGATGTTTCAGTCTTGAAGGGACAGATACTTTCATCTTCTTTCCCTTTTAGAGGTCTTTCATCTGAGCCCCACCATCCATTGCCCATTTCAATAGTCTTGATCTTGTGTCTAGACCTCAGCCAGTAAACCAGCATCCCTCCAACGCCCAGAGCGGCCACAGGGACCAGGACTGCATTCCTCTGAGAACATTCAAATGACCTGGGGAGGCATAAAATTGTTTGCGCCCAACAGAAGTGTCAAGGGTAAAGGGACTATGCTGAGGCTTGTAGTCACATTGGTTGGACGTGAGTAACAAACCCCATGCAGTCAGCAGGGGCTGGGTGTTTCTGTTATTTTTGAAGATCGCAGGCAGGATTTGTGGCAGGGTTACATCTACCAGTGTTTCTTAGGGACCTTAAGCCTTTGCTGATCAGGACTTGTTAATCACAAGGCTTCTCTGTCCCTCTCCTTATGAACCAGGTGTGCCCTGGGAGACAAGGATCAGTAGGATCTGGATCTATCTGTTTTAAGGCAGGTACTGAAGTGAATGGGATAGTAGCACCTGGACAGCTTCAGGAATAAAAACTGCACAGAGTGGGCTGAGGAGCAGAGACAAGAGTTTTCAGCTGCTGGAGACAGCTGGATGTGCTAGACATGCCCCTTGACTGTGCTATATACATAGCTCCCCTACAGATTCAGTCATCTTTTAGGGCAACGCTAGCCCTCCACCATAGCTGCCCATAGGTAAAGGTCTCAACTTGTCTGTCTGGTGCCTCTTTTTCTTACCTAGACAGCAAAGTTTCAGACTTTCTTGAGGTGTGGGAGCTCAGGCACCAGAGCTGGATTTAACAGACAGACAGCAATGTTTTAAAACCGTTCAAACCCTTCAGCAATCAGTCCTAAATGTAGTGTCCCTTCCCATCCCCCTGACCTGTGCCTCAAGCTCTCCAGCTTCCCTTGGGGATTAGCAGAGCTGTCTGGGGCTATTGCAGGGGGCTCAAAGAAGACTGAATGAAGATTTTTTGTCATACAGGGTATGGAAGGGACTATGCTGTGCCCCAGCCCAGGTGCTAATAAAAAGTGAACTCCTCAGCACAGAGCAGCTATTTCACTTACCTGATCCGGGACAAGGTGCCATCCCTAGAAAATGGGGGTGGGGGTGGGGTGGGAAAGATTCTTGGTCTGATAGTGTTGTCTGAATGGTACCATCCCTTGGGGATGGTGTAAGGAACATCCCCTGCCAGCACCATTTACCGCGCAGCCATGGGATCACAAGCTGTTCAGCTGGCTGGCAACAGAGACAGTGTTTCTGGGCTGTGTTTTAGCTGGATAGTTTGTCACCATAATATTCCCGCCTTCAGCGCAATTTAGATAAAAGGCACTGAACAACTGGGTAGGTGTCCTTGCGGTGTTTCATCCTACAGAGGGCTGTGTTACTTCAGCCAAGTAAATAGTTTATTTTGGCAGCTGTGTAGCGATAGGTGCCCAGCCTTGGCAGGGGACTTCCAAGCTCAAGGGTTACTCTGCTGCCAGCCACGTGGTACTCATCCTGCCCAGGGCTGGCATGAGGAGCAGCTTGTGGGACCCTTCCCTGTTCAGGTTCAGTGAGCTGCTGTACCTTTGCTACTTCCAACTGCTCCTGACTGGATACCAAGCTTTTAGGTCTCATCTGCCCGCAAGAAAAAGGAAACATCCTCGTTGGTTCTCTTTTAGCCTGGTAGATTCTCTTGCAAGAAAAGCAGAATCTAAAATCTACCAAAAACTTAGAAGCAACAGAGAAAGTCTTGTTACTCTGCAGCTAGATGAGGGAGCTGTTTGGTGTCATAATTACGATGCCTTGAGACAAAAAAGAATTAAAAAGGACAGGAAACTCCATGAAAAACCAAGTCCACTGGGTGTTTCCTGTTGCCTGGTACCCTTTCCCACTGCTACCTGTGATGCAGAACACAGTGCCTGTACTGGACACCCCAGCAGTAGTGAAGGCAATTGGGTAATTGATCTCTGAGACAGTCTATGTGATTTTTAAGGAAGTATCTCCTGAAACCACTCCCAGACAAAGAAGACCAAGAGCTCCTAAGAGCAAACAGTGTCAGCCTCCACCTCCCTGGAGGCTGAGTAGCTTATGCAACAAGTAATAACAACCCCCTGCACTTACATCCTGGAGTTTAGTGAGTCAGAGGCACGAAACCAGTTAGCACGGCAACAGCACAAACTCGGCACTGCTAACAAAGCAAGCATGTCCCAGAAACAGCTCTCTGAGTGGCACAGAACAAGGCTCAGTCTTATAAAACCTCCTCCCTACCCATGCTCAGGAAAGCTCAGCTGCATGCTCCCACCCACCGATGGCCTGGTGGACCCCACCGGGCCTTTCTCCTGCCCCAACCCTGGGGACCCCTGTTTAGAGTCCCTCCTCCCTGTGCCAAAGAGATCTCACCAGGCGTTTGGAAGCATCTCCTGCCACATGTCCGCTCCTCCTCGCCTAGCCACAGCTCCCAGCGAAACAGCCCAGGTGTCTCCTCTGCTGGCTTTCTCTGCCGCAGCGACACTCTCCTGGTGACAATGCAAGCTACATCAACCGTCAGTGCCACCTATTGCCTAAACGTGCGCTTGCAAATTAAGTTCAGCAAGAGACAAATGCCAGGTCCTGCACGGGGAGGGAACAGCTCCGTGCATCAGCACAGCTGGGCGCCAGATGCACAGAAAGCAGCTCTGCAGAGCCTGGCCTGAGGTCCTCAGCTGAGCCTGAGCCAACAAGGTGCAGCAAAGGCCGGTGCGTACAGGGCTAGGTAGCAAGCTGTTAGCCAGCAGGCTGGGCGAGGTGATCCTTCGCTCTCTTCAGCACTTGTGGGGCCACATCTGGAGTGCCATGTCCAGTGCTGGCCTTGCTGGCAGAGGAAGGGCTGGAGTGAGGCTGCCCACCCTCGGTGGTCAGGGCCACCAGGCTGCTGGGGGGCTGGAGCCATGCGGTGTACCAGGAGAGACAGAGAGACCTGCGCTTGTTCAGCCTGGAGGAGAGAAGGCAAAGGGTGGGGTCTTACTGCTGTCTGCATCTACCTAGTGGAGAGTGTAGGAAAAATGGACCAAGAACAAAAGGCAATGGACGCAAATTGCAAGAAGGGAAATTCTGGTTAGACGTGAGGAAAAATTAGTTCACCATGGAGGTATTCAGACACTGGGACAGGGGCCCAGAGAGGATGTGGGATCTCCATCCTTAGAGGCAATCAAAATTTGACAGGAACAAGGCACTGAGCAACCTGATCTACCTGAACCTGCTCTGAGCAGAAGCTGCGATGAGCTGACCTCCATGAGATGACCCCTTCTGACCTGTGCATCGTGTGGCTCTATTCCATGTGCACCTGTGATCTGCAGCAGCCCAAACAAAAAAGGAAAAGTTGCTTTTCATTTTCCACAGAAATCAATGCTTTGTTTTAGCTCATTTTTAGACTTCATTTCCTTCATGGTTAGTAAAATCTTACTAGGTAAAGGCTTCTCTTTCCTAAATTGTGTCCTTGCTGTGCTTCAGTCCAGGAATAACTACATCTTACTGTGAGAGAAAATGATTCCTATCTCCATGCAACGCTCTAAGCGAAGTACCATCACCAGTGAGCTCTGTGATGGTTAGGTCTCATACCGTGACTTCATATGCAGCCACTGTGCCATCAAAAAAGAGTCATCAGGAAGAAAAGCTTGTAAATCCTTCATTTGGTCAAAGTTCAGTTTATTGCTACACCACAGCTATTTCTGGTTACATCCGTCTGGGATTACTTAGCTTTAAGGTTCTATTTCCCAAACAAAACCAGCTCTTTTGAGGCCTCTTGGAAGATGATATCCCTGATTGCAGATAGTCAGCAGACAAGAGAATTATTAGCATCAAGGGGAAAGAACTACAACCCATGTGGAAGGTAGCTGAGGACCCTGTAAAGAGCCAGGTTGAGGTACTGCAGGCTGTGATGTCGTCAGTAGACAAAAGAGACCTCGAGGAAATTCTGTTTCTTACTTAGCACTGGGAAAAAGCATAAAGGCTGGTGGAGGAAGGACTGGCTTAAACAGCTGTGAGTGAATTTATCTATACCAGGAATGTGGGAGAAGAGCCAGCAGAGCTAGTTACAGCTACAAAGAAAAGACAGAAGTTGCTGCTTTCTGTATAAAAAGCTTGGGAAAGTCAGAATGGCTTTTACTTAAGATACAAGGTGACACACCAAGGCCACTAATACCCTGGGGCTAAAAGGCAACACCTCACCACCACCTTCACCCCCGATAAATCTGGAACAGCTGGGATGCCAGGATCCCATCTACTGAAATGCAGGGGATGTGCAGGAGTTTTGTGTGAGTGCTGGTGAGCAGAGATCAAAGGGTTCCCAGAGGAAATTCCGTCCTGGGATGCAGCAGCAGTGGAAAGCAAGGGGTTTTTCCCCTCCTCTCTTACAACCTCTCGAGGCCAAAATGCACAAATTCAGGCAGAAACTGCTTGCTGGAGACAGCAAGGCTGCCTCCCACGAGATTTTGATGCATGTCTCATAAATGGAAAGGGGAATCCCACAGGAAAGGACCTGCAAAAATGTCTCAGAGCATCTCCCTGCATTGGGGCAGGATCCCTTATTCTTAATGACAGACGTCTTAGCAAACCCATTTTTAAAAAGCCCCTTCAGAGCACTATTAGAAAAAATTCTGCCTCTGTCCCAGTGCTGTGCTTTTGCTGGTTCAGCTGCTACTCTGGCATGGGGAAAAAAAAAAACCCAAACCAACCCAAAAGGAGAGAGAATAAAATTTGATACACTGAATCTCACTATTGCACCTCTGTCTACACTTCCAAATGTCTAAACTTCCCACAGTCCCTGTGCGACAGGCATCATTTTATAAAGGGATTTCATATGTTCCCATTGCACAAATCGCATACTAACAGAAAGCTTGTTTCCTATGCTTTTCTCTTGCTCTTGTCACTGATCTGCAGGATCACCCCTGCAGCAATGATAGAAAATACAGACATGGAAATGTTACCGTAATGTATTTTTTCAGCTGGTTTAACAGCTGGATACAAGCAGGAGGAGCCAAACACAACACAACCTGCCAGCTCTCCCAGACCCGTTCGCTACTGCTGGTACAGTGTGACCTGCTGCTGGAGAAAGCACCCAAAGGCCAAGCAGTAGTTCTGCAAACACTGGGTGCCCTCTTGTGGGAAAGAGGAGCTCGCAGCACCAGTAATACCACTTTTTTTGTGTATTTGGGCTTTTTTCTATTTTGGACTTTATGTGTTTCTCGTTGCCAGTTTCACGTAATCATAATCCAAGCCTCATCAATGCCATTAATACTGAAACCTGAAACACAGGGAGGAAAGCTGGTGACTTCTCATTATGAAATGGGCTATTGAACAGGGGTAAGAATGGAGCACAAAACCTTTGAACGCAGCTCTTTTATAGCTTGAGATGCTGTGGCAACTTGGAAATGATTATTCTGACCTTTAGAGCCGTTGCAAGGCCCTTGCTGGGATTTATGGCCCCAACTGTAATGCACTGCCCTTCACAGAATCATAGATTCATGGAATTGTTGAGGTTGGAAAAGACCTTTTAAGATCATCAAGCCATCATCTTACAGCATGAAGGCATTGCTGCGTAATTTTCCTTTTGCATGCACAAGATCAGGTTCACTGTCTTAAGCATTACTAGAAAGCAAATGGTGCTCATTAACAGGGGATCTTTGTGAATATGGTCTCCTGACTTATACCAGGGACCAGCTCTCTTCTTTTTTTCTGGTCGGTGGCCACTACCAGTGAGCTGCTGGCCAGTGATGTTGCAGGGCAGGACAACTGGAAGCTTCAGATCTCTCCTGTGCTCTTCCAGGTTCCCGAAACCCTGCTTGCCCCATGGCATCACTCTGTCTTTGAACGTTATGTTCTTTCTTTGCTTTTAAGGAAGGTCCTAAGGCTAACAAGGATTTCATGTGTTATGCCGGATCTTTGCTCCTACAGGCCAAAGACACTGAATGCTGTATTTCCCTGCATGACTTCTGAAGGAAAATGGTCCCCGTGGTCCAACAGGTCCAAGCTGGGACTGTCCATGCACATGCAACTCTTTCCAACTGGTATTGTATGAAAAAAGCCATGCCCAGAGATGGGATTAGATGGGGAAAACTGGAGATCTTACCACGTGTGGCTGTGTCCTTGGGGTTAAGGGAAAGCCCCCAGCACATCACCCTACTTGCAATGGACAAGCAAAGTTTTCACCTTTCCAGTGAGGTCTCAGGACATTCAGCTGGTTGGTGGGAGATTTGTTTGGTACCAAAGTCGACTCTGGCACTGAATGGCAGGCTCTGTGCTCAGCCTCAGTGATCACGTCCCTGGAGGAAACACTGAGCTCCTAAGCACCTCCAAGCTGTTAATTCCTGAATCTTACTAACAAGAGCCAGCTCAAACATCTGAGAGCAGACGGCAGCAACACCTTGCTCCTGCCCTCACCGGTAGCCAGTCCATGAGGCCTCTGTGCTGCTCCATGGTATATTACATAAAAGTCGGATTGCAGGAGCAATGAACAGCTTGGGAGAGCCCAGGACAATCTCTCCAACCTCTTCCTCCCCCTCCACAAATGCTCCTTTCTTGCGCAGAAAGCCCATTCTCATTGCTGAATATACCTTCCCCCTAACATCTCTTTAGTCCTCTGCTCTGCACTGCATGCTGAAGAGAAGTTACTGTTTTCCCAGCTGGAAATGGCCCCTTCTCTGTCTCCCTTATTGTCGGAAGACCTCACAAATGTTTCACTGCTACCTCCGGCAAGGACTGGCCCCTTCTGTTGCTAATTAGGGAGCTAAGAGGTTCCTCCAGGCACTTCCCAGGGAAACTGAGCCCATTAAATGAATGGCAGGCAACATCTCTGGGGGTGGGGAGCAAAATTACACAACCGCTGCTTGGAAATAGGCAGTTTGTTACGCGTGCTGGTTTTAGAGACTCAGCGACATTAAAAACAAAAGCAACTTTCAAATCCAAACCAGTGTATTTAGGTCACTGATACCCCAGGGATAATCTTGGGGATATTGGTGATGGGAGGCAGGCAGCAGGCTCTGGAAGCTTGTGCTCAGAGCCTGGATGCACAAAATGTGATAGCTCCTGCATGTGTGCCAGGCCATGGACTGAAAGTCGGGTGTACAAGACCTTTCTGTGCTCTAGGATATGGGTACTGCTGTGCTGCGTGCTAGGAGTGTTAATCCTGGAACGTAATGTGAAGGATAGCCCTTTTGGGCTTGGACACACTGTGGAGTTTTGGTAGGTGAGTGTGGTGGAGGCTTGCAGGCTTGGCTTAGCTAACCCAGGTGCCCAGCAGACGTGAGGAATTTCTTATACAGAAGGGAACTGCATACAATCAGTACAGATATAACTTTCAACTCTGCTCAGTTATCCCATTTTTGTTGTTTTACAATCTTAGGATTGCATTGCATATCTCCTGCAACCATTGCTCCAAGCCATGTAAAATTATCATCTTGCAAAGAAAGCAAGAATCATTTTTTTAAAAAAAGGATGCAGCTGACCAAAGGTACTTGAGAGAGGGACTAGTCTTAAGATTTGTAGGACAATATAGATATAAATGTCTTATGGAAAAGAATATGCTGGGTGATTTGTCATTAATGTAGTGAAGAAGCATTGGTGGCAGAAACAAAGGCCTTATCTTCAACAAAGGGCTGCATATAAATTAGTATGTGTAGAGGGTCTATACTCAATGATTTATTTAGTTTAACAAAAAATCTCTAAAAAAGCAGTTAACAGCAAGTATTTGGCTGAGGCAGAAAGAAATGCTAGAGAACGATCTCCATCCTTCTCAATAACAATGATTGCTGCTGAGGATCCTGTAACAGCAGCTATTACGACAGGCCAGATCCCAAGCTGCTTTTCTCCATCCTTACCCTGGAAAACTCCTGTTCTTGCTTTCGGTGGGCATGAGTGCGCAGTGGCTGCGAGGGGTAGCTGTGTTGCAGAGTGGGGCGGGTTGTCTCTGTCCCACCGCTCTGCTGGAGCTCTGCACAGCCACCTTCCTGAAACTAGCTCTTACAACGAAGGGCTTCGGAGGGAAAAGGAGAAGCCCAAATCTAAGCATGGGTTTTGCAGTGCCATCAGCTGAGCATTAGGCGCTCACGGAGCTCCCACAGTCGGTATGGCAGGCAGCTGAAGGGCTGCTGGAGTGTGTGAGCTGCCCTTTGCAGGCCTGAAGAAACATGCAAGAAGAGATCTGTTTTTGAGACGTTGGTCTCACGATGTATTCAGTTCACTGGAAATTTTGGAGAGTTTTCTGCAATGATCCTGTGCGTTATTGCCTCCCTTTTGGGGAACTGTGTTAGCTGTTTGGAAGTATTTGTGGCCTTCTTCCCAAATTATTTATTTCTCTATGGTTTTTCCTACTGTCCATTATTAGTTGTTATGCCTACATTGTATAACAACAACAACAGTAATATGAGGAGACTCATCAGGTCCAGAGGCATTAAGAGAATGAAGACTGAATCAGCTGAACTTCTGACATAAGGATATGATTTTCATTTTTCATTAAAAACGTCTAGTCTGGAAAACGAGGGACGTTTGAGTATAATGTAGTAACAGCACTGCAGATATCTCACCTAAAGAAAGCAGCACTATGGACCTTGAGCATTATATCAGGACCCACAAATACAATTGGGAAAATAATTAGGTATTGTATTTTAAGATATTGGTCTGAATATGGTAAACAAGATTCTATCAACAAATCTGTAAGTGTAATTTTTTTTTCTCCTCCAGCTTTTCAGCATTCTTGGAAAGACTTCTCTAAGCAAAATCCCAGATACGTAACTGACTGGCCCTTCCCAAAGGTACAAGGATAAAGCCCTTTGCAAGTGGCTGTTAAGAAAACTGGGCAGCAACAGCTGCAGGATTAATCCTTGCCTAAGATTAATAAGCAGTTCCACAAGCAGTGTAACTAATGAAGCCTTGTTTCCTACATGTATTTGCAAAATACAGCTACTATTTGCAAATACAAAGAATTTATATTTTGCAAGTACAAACACAAAAACTTTCTAACAATTGAATTGTTCTAAGATTTTGTTTCCTTTAGGTATGTTTATAAAATCACTCCTGCACTTCCAAAGAAATCACTTTTCATGAAATGTGTAGAAACACCTTTCAGAACTAATTTTGAAATGTCTGCTTGCCGAAGTTGGTGAAATCAGCAAACAGATCAAAAAGTTACTGAGAGGACACATCTATAGACATACCCAGTGATTGCACCAGCACTGGTTCTGCAGGAAGCAAGGAACAAAAATGAAGTTGTGAAAGAAAACATAGGAGAAAGCACCTATTTTTTAGCAGTGTTGCAGTGAGAGGAGTTGCAAGGCTCGCAGAAGGAACGTCCCCCATGATCAGTGCTGAGACATATGGTAGCCAAGAATGATCGAGTCCAGCTCATTTGGTTTTAATGGTGAAATCTTCAGTGCCATTGACGAGACCACCGCTTGCTTTTGCACCACATCCAGAGGATGAAGTGTTTAGTGAGGCAGCCAAATCTATGTAAGATAGAGAACAACTGGGAAAAACTTCAAAAGGCCCTAGTAAAGGCTGCTGCTCTGAAATCTAATTCATGTTTTGGCATTTGCCTTCAGTGGGAGCAGGAATGAACCAAAAGTTGGGTAAGTGGCACAAAGTGATTGCAGATGGAACTCTCTGTATGCCAATATAAGTTAAGGGAAGCTGGAAAAAATATTTCACTGACCTAATATTTAAATGAAATATTCTGAGTTAGAGCTGATTTCAGGGAAAAACTCCAGGCACCTCTGTGGACAGCACAGTGCTGAGAGAGAAAACTCAGTGCAGAGCAAAGCAAAGCCAAAATAAGATGTCGTGTATTAAATAGGTCAGGAATGTATATATCACCGTAACAATTCCAAAATAAATCAGCTATGCATCCCCACTTTGAAATCAGTGTTAAGTAGGGTCACTTCCATAACAAAAGGGCAGAGAGGAATAGAAAAGGCAGAAAAAAACCTGGCACCATAATCACTGGGACAGTGGAGGCTGTAGCAGGAGAAAGGAATGAGTGAGCAGGACAGTTTAGCTTTATGAAGAGTTGAGTCAGGGGAGAGACTAACATTATGAATATCTAATTTGACCTTTAATAAAGTCTCTTGTCACCTGCTGAACACCCTTCATGACTTGACATGGATTATAATCTGGGAGTTACACAACACCTGATGTAATAAGGAAAGGAAATGTAATTTTATGATGCATAGAATTCTGAGATAAAAAGAATTGCTGAAAAATGTCACCAAGGCAAGTAGCTGTAATCATAAAATTAGTATTAATAAAGTTGGTGATGGTGAAAATCCGTCAGTTCTTGTGCCTCTTGTTTTAGGATTTCCATTCAGGTTTGTGTGGCTCACTGAAGCTGAGATGATTCCTGCTGCTCTTTAAGCACAGCAGCATCCACATGGTGAAATACACTTTAAACACGGAGAGTTAGAGCTCAGGATGGAGAGCCAGAAAAAGCCAGTGTAATCCTGGTTTCTGGCACAAAGGCATCACTTAAAAGAGTGCAGAGTTATCCATTCCACAGCTCTCATGCGGTTGCAAATCTCTGTCCTGAAGACACTGGATGGTTTCTTTAAAGCTGCATCTTCTCTCTGGAGTAACCACCTGAGGGCAACATCACAGACGCAACGGGACACACAGAGTTCCTGTGCCTGGAATATTGCGCTCACTTTGAGTGACCCCATTACCAGAAAAATTGTGATGACTGGGAAACAGCTCAAAGAACAGCAACAAAGATGATTAGGAGGCTGGAGCTACTATGCAGAAAAAACGTTACAAAAGCAAAATCTAGTTTGCCTAAGGGATGACTGACTAGGAGCAGGATCCTGGCCTTCAAATGTTTGAGGAGTGAAGAGAAATTATGTAGCGTAATAAAGGGAGATAGAACTACCAGTAACTGGTGGAAATGAGGCAAGGAAAATGTGCCTGCTCTTCCTCTTACATTTTTCCTACCTGTGAGATACTGGGTTGTGAATTGGAAGTATTCATATTCTGACTCTCTAATGAAAGATCAGGGTGAGGGCAGTGCGGGCCAGGAGCACAGACCCTTGCTCATGGAGATCAGCTCACAGTCTACGTGACAGGCAGGAGATGACTAGTGAGTAAAGCAGACCACTGTTGGGTGGGCAGGAAGATAGGGATACCACGAAGTAAGAAATGATTTACAAAAGAGAAGTCATTCCTTCAAGAAAGTCCCAAGAAATCCAAGCTGTTCTCCCCCATCCACAACTTTCAAAATACATATGGCCCCAAGAAGGATCTTTCTTCTTTGCCAGCCTGCGACGTATTTGTGGGGGTGCTCTAGAGCAATACTGATTTCAGGACAGGGATACTTCACCTTCTCATGCCTTTCCAAGGAGGCAGGTGTTGGGGCCCTTGATCAGGCATGACAGTGGTTGGAGGCAGCCAGTGGGACACATCACCATACGCTCTGATTCTGGACAATTATTTTTCTGGTGGAGAGGGTAGTGGAGGCATCCTGCCCTGTGCAAACGCTGAGCTGGTGCTTAGAACAGGGAGTGGAAGGGAGCGCTGAATTTATAGTATCGATGTGAAATGCCACCTACGTGTGCAGAGAGGTCTAGAGAGGAGACAGAGAAGTCCTGCCTGCCCTGCAGTCCAGGTCTGGCTTCTTCACTGCATGGGTTTGTGTACCATAGCACAACACTGGCAGAGCCTCATGGCAGTGGCTGATGAGGTGTCCAGGTGAACCAGGAGCAAGCTGTGGGCTGGAAGGGCTTTGCTGGAGGGACCCAAGGGGACTGGGAACTGGGCACTGTGCAGCGTGCACACAGCTGAGCACCTCCAATGGTCCACAGGATGGCCATGATGGAAGTCGTCCAGCCTGGTCCCTCCTCGGGGCAAGCAGCCCTCCCCAGCTGCCTGACCAGGTGGGAGGGAGGCACAAGGAGTCACAGCAAGGGGCTGAGAGGGATAAGGCAGGGTGAGCTGGATGCACTGGGCAAGCTAGCAGAGCTGTGACACTGCAAGCCCTGGTGCTGCCTGAGCCTCTTCAAAGAGCGGCTTTAGCAACCCGAGAACATACCTAGTCGGCAGGATCATGCTGTGCCAGGGCTGAAGGCAGAGCTAAGCTGCAGAGCTAAAGCTGTGGCACTTGGGCATAGGTTAGTATCCGTTCTTTGCTCGGGAAGAGAAAAGCTTAACGCAGTGTTCAGGGGGAGGGGAGGCTCTGGGTGTTCCTGTAAGCACAACGCGAGGAAACGGTGCTAAGACAGAGGCATGACCCATCATTTGGTAGGAGGTGCCAGCCTGCCCAGGTTAGCAGTGCTCAGTAAAGCAAGTGTGACAAACCAGGGCAGTACAGGGGTGGCACCTCCTGTCTGCTCGTCCAAGCCCAGCCCGTACTTCTGCCATATCCTTCTCCCTTGTGGCACCAAGTGGGTGTTTTTGTGCAGGTTTTGCAGTTACTAACTCTTACCGCACCAGCTTTCCTGCTCTGTTCCCCTCTCAGTATCCCTTGCTGGTGAGGTCTGAGGGACACTGGTATAGCTGAGAGACATCTCTTCCCCTACTTTTCCCTCTGCCAGCTGTCAATCACCCACCTGGCACTCAAATTCAAACCTCCCCATATCAGGCTCTCCTTTTCTTCCCTTTCTGTCCCTCCATCTACCTCCTTTAGCCAGTGATGGGACCACACCAGGCCCTGGAACGTGCCAGCATGAAAATGAGCTTTTTGTGCAGAGCTCCCTGCGTGGGTTTGGGTTTCATATGCTTAAAAAGCACAGAGCCAAAAACTTCAGGGTGATCTGGGGGCCACTGGAGAGCCCTGGAAAAGGAGCAGTTCTGGACCTGTCCAGCATGTGGAGTGCCCTGTTATACATCAGGACTTTGCAGAAGGATCCACAAGATGTTTCTTATTTAAAATGCAATTGGAGAAGGGAATGCTACACCAGCAGACTCATCTAGCTCCAGGTCATTGGGATGCCAGCTGCAGTGTGGTCTAACAAGCTTGCTCAAGCCCCTGACTAGACTTGACTGGCCTTCCTGAAGTCTGTCTTGCTGTTACTTCATCCTTGTTAAGAGTTTAAATACAGTTGCTACGCTGCAGTTAAACACTGATGCTGTGGTAGGCATGCCCTAAGTGTGATGGAGCCTGAAAATTTGGGAAGCAAACCAAGCTCAAGTAACTACTCCAAACGGAAAGCAATAAAAGACAGCAACTCCTCCTTCCCTTCACAGATCCCCTACTTAAGAAAGAAAATCCTAACTCTTCTAACAGTCCCATTATAGGACTGAACTGCACCAATGATGACAGGCCTTTAAAAAAAAAAAAAAAAAAAAGATTGGCAAATCTATTGTCTCCTCTTAGAAGGCTTATTTGTAAATATGGCTAGCCAGATCCTTTTCCTACAGTCTGCAGCAATATTTTTCCCTGAGATCGAGGAGTTAACACTCAAATACATCAGCCTATCTCAGACCCTGGAGGCAGACTAATGCACCATCTCTGCTAGAGCATTATCCCTACCATCCACTGTTTTCAGGTTCCTGTTCAAGATTAATGATCAAAGAGCAAACAGCTTTTGCTTTGACTAATTCTGATTCAAGCCTGGATCTCTGTTTAAGCAAAAGCAAACCAAGCGAGTGTTCATTTGTTTTGAGAACCACTGGTTCCCAGGAAAGAGGACAAATTTCTCTTTCTGTCTTCTGGGTAGTTGGTGCGGGCAGCTCTGTGCCTCAAAGGCTTTCCTGCCTCCGTGGCACAGCAGCTGGGAGCCGGCGGAGCACATAAACCCGTAAGACAGGTCCCTATCCTGCAAAGTGAGAAGATGTTAGGAAAAAAAAAAAAGTGATTTTCCAATAGAGGGCACTAACTCATGGCTTTTGTGGCAACATAAAGCCCTATCTGTTCTTTACCAGCACCCTCTGCAGGCTCCCAAACTGAGTTGAGGATGAGAAGGGGAAAGGAGACCAGTACTGAAGTGCTTATGGCGCCGTGTTGGTTTCTAGTATCTTCTACTCATAGGTTCCACTGTTGCAAAGCAACATACAAAGGGTATCTGGCAATGCATTCAAGTACCTGACCTGTGCAGTGACATGAAGAGGGAGATACAAACTATTTTGTTATGGAAGGCATGGCAGAGGCTTCCCTAGCTGGAGGGGAAGTCACTGCTAGGAGACTGTTTTGTTTTTTCCTGGCAGTTCCTTCCTGGCTTTGTAGGGTCCTTGCCCATAGGCTGTTTTCCTGGGAGAAGCAGTCAGTGAGGTTCGTTTGATTTCATCACATCCTGTTTTCAGGGCTTCTGGAAAATAAAACTGTTGTGAGGCTGAAAGAAAAAAAGGATCGCGTCCTTGAACAATGACCTGTGGAACAGCAATAGCTTCCACACCTGCATGTGCTCCCCAGCCATAACAACCCCCCCTGCTGCACAGACCCTGAGGGAGGAGGTGTGAGAAAGTCCAGAATCCTCCCTCTAGCACAGAGATGGGGACAGGAAAAGGTGTCCAAATATCCACTGGTGCATCACCAACAGGTCACGGCCATTGCTGGCTCCTGCCTCTTGGACTCATGAGCAGGTGCCGTGGTTTAACCTCTGCTGGCAGCTCAGCCCCACACAGCTGCTCGCTCACTCTCCCGGCATCAGGATGGGAGAGAGAACTGGAAGAGTAAAAGTGAGAAAACTCGTGGCCTGATATCAAGACAGCTTAACAGGTGAAGCAAAAGCCACACACGCAGGCAAAGCAAACCAAGGAATTCATTCACCAGTTCCCACCGCAGGCAGGTGTTCGGCCATCCCCAGGAAAGCTGGGCTCCATCACCCGTAACGGCTACTTGGGAAGATAAATGCCATAACTCCAAACATCCCCCCTTCCTTCTTCTTCCCCCAGCTTTACATGCTGAGCATGATGTCACACGGTAGGGAGTATCCCTTTGGCCAGTTGGGGTCAACCGTCCTGCCTGCGTCCCCCCCCAGCTTCTTGTGCACTCCCAGCCTGCTCGCTGCTGGAGCAGTGTGAGGAGCGGAACAGCCCCTGGCGCTGTGTACGCCCTGCTCAGCAGTAACGAACACACCTCTGTATTGTCAACACCGTTTTCAGCACAAATACAAAACATAGCCCATGCTAGCTACTATGAAGAAAATTAACCCTATCCCAGCCAGAATCAGCACAGGAGGGCAGCAGCACAGCTTTCCAGGTGTTTTTTCACTCTTTTACTTTAGCTGCAGAGTGCTGTTGTCCCACACTACCCCTTTTTGACTTCAAGAGGAGGAGAATGCGTCCACCAAAGCAAAGACACTTGCCAGTGTGAAATTATGTTGGTCTAGGAAATCTGAAAGAGCAGATTTCCTCTTAGGCTTGGAGGCCTCATGCTTCATTCATCCTCCCTTGCTCTGAGTTTTGGGAATATAGACCCAGCCAGTTTGTCTTACAGCTGGACATGGAAAAGGGTCATTTCACAATCCTTTGGAGCTGCTCTGGGGTTGCTAGCCTCCATTATCTGTCCCATTGTGTATTCCTGACATCCCTTTTCCATCTGAACTGCTCTTCCATGCGCAATATTGCCATCATTACTGCTTCTGAGTGCGGCACGCTGTCGTGCAGAAGCTGGTGCCTCACTGCTTCAGCTAAGTTCAGTTCTGTGTGCGTTCCTCTGGCTGGTGATTTCCTGGATGACAGGCATTTGCATGGATCCTGGCCCTCATGTTTTGAAAGGCCCAGAGGTGGAAGACAGTTAATACTATCCTCCTATGCTTCCTGACCTGCAGGAGTTGCAGGACACCATCAACCACCAAGGCAGAAGGAAGTTATCTAGAGTTTCATACATTCTTTGCAGAGAAAAGCACCTCCCCTCCTGAAGTCTGTCTAAATCCTTTGTATCACAAGCCTTCACACTCCAGGCTGCTGCCCTGGATGCTGCTTTGTGAGTTCCTTCAGCGGGGGGTTAAATGGAGAAAGATGCCACAGAGTATCTGTGACTGCTTTTCTCAGCGGGAGAATGTCTTTGGCTCCCTTCCCAGGGTCACAGTGAACTTCTGGAGGCAGCGGTGGAAGCAAGACCTTTGTGGAAGACTGTTAGTATATTATTCCCCTCTTTCCATTTCTCCTAACACAACTGAGTATGTTCAGTTCAATGCATAAGCCTGAGGTTAAAAGTGTCAGTAGCTCCAGGCGAGCAGACCCTGCAGGCGCAGACACTAACTGCATAATGGGGTGTGAGTGAAAGGAAGCCCTGGAGGTTGTCCTGACACAAACCCCTTGTAATCAAAACAGCTGGAAGCCGTGACATGAAGGGGAGCTGACTTACACAGTTCAGCCTCTTCCTCACGGGGTCTGGTAAGCCCTGGGACTCCTGCTGGATCTGGTGGGGCAGGAGGAGCTGGGCCATCAGGAACACACTTGAGTCTGTAGCCTGCGCTGTCTCCTGACGCATCCCAGCCTCCGAGAGCTCTTCACTCCCAGCAGCACTGCGTGCCGGAGGAACCACTGTCCAGGAGAGTGGCTGGGGATGTGCCAGAGCATGCAATTCATTTCATTACACACAAAAGTGCTACAGCAAAACGTAAAGGAACAAGAGATTAAAGGGGAACCCATGTTGGCTGATCTTGCCCACCCTACTGCTGGGAGGCAGCCCTGGGCAGCTGCTGTCTGACTCAGGCTCTGCTAGCTCAGGGTAGCAAGGCTGGGATCTTTGCAGTCTTGCATTGCTCTTCAGAGGACAGTACCAAGTATGGCACTGCGGGTACCCTTTTCTGCTGTGGCAGCTTGTTTCATGGGGTGCCCTTTCTGTAAAAATTCATTTAAATGAATCCTTGTCATCATAAGGCAATGAGCATTTAACTGTGGAATGCTGGGCCCCGCTGAGGTGAACCATCCAATCCATAATGAGAAAGGAGATCTGAACCACTGGATCATTAGTCCCAAACCAGGTTAAACCTCCCGTGGTGCAAAGCTTGCCCATCAGAAAAGCCAGAATGGGTTACTGACACTGCCTGATTCTATACACAGTTCAGCTGCTAAAACTCATTTTTTTCACTTAGTGCATAAGCCACATTATTCCCCATTTTTGTATCTTTTCCCTGCCTTCCTTTCATTGTCCATAGCCTTCCTTTCAATACTCTCTCTATCCCTGCCTCCCTTACTCTGCACTCTGCTGTATCAAGCCACCACTTACTCATATAATGGCTGGACTCCCTCTCCTCATATCCTCCTTGCCCAGCCTCTCTTTTTTTCTGAATCTGCACAGAAATGCTGCCACTCACACTGACATCTCTAATAGATGTTTAAAGGTACGTCAGCCAACTTCTGAGGAACTTGTGCTCCTGTGTCACTTAGTACAAAAAGGCCCAGTCTTCAGTCATTTAAATGTCTTTCTCTAGAGGGATGAAAAAAACCACTAACCAAGAAGAAACAGCCCAAATTGAACAGTTTATTCTCTTTTTAAATATTCTCCCTCAATATTTCTAAGCCCTTTTCACTGTTTAGTGATCCCTTACTTCTGCCAGTGCCTACCACTGGGAGCTATTGTCCGCCTAATGCAGAGCAGAACATGCCAGCAAGCTCCAGCCAAATTCAAACAATTAATTGTAATGTGCCCACCACTACAGTATCTGCAAATAGCTGTGAAATCCCAGAGAATTAAGCTTGAAGACTTATGGGTGAAACTGGCCTCTTGATTTTTATTTGCATGTAATGGCTCACTCATACATGTTTGGTAACTGAGGAACTGCAGCTGTAACCGTGCAGTGGAGCTCATTGCCTTCCAGCATTATTTTTTTTTTTCCTTAAATTGCCTTGCAGCTTTTCCTGCAAGTTTGTCCTGTGTCCTGCCTTCCCCATCTCCTATATAGTCAGAAACAGGAGAGGGGGTCAACCTTGCCGGTGCACCTCTTGGACTGTCTGTCCCCTCTCCTTGCTGCACGCTCCAGGCTTCTGCGCTCACAGGGGCTATGCTGAAAGCCCAGCGACACGGCTACAGCTCTGAGAGTGCACCGTGCCTTCCCTGCAGGGCCACCTGAATAGCTCACTGCGTACCCCTGCTCACAGATGGGACTTCCCCAGCACCCAACACCACCAACAGCACCTTTCTGTGTCTCTCCTGATACAACAGCATATGCTACCTGATCCTTGCAAAAAAGAACATCTTTCTCAGCAGATGTCCTGAGCCCCCCAGGAAGTGTTTGCTCTTCTCTGTTTGCAGATCTCTTCTCATTTATCAGGCCAGCCTGGTCACTCATCACCTCCTGATGTTAATGCTGGGAGATAGGGCCACTGAGTGCAAGAGTGGCAAAGCTGTCATGCTCCAGCTGGGCAAAAGTGGAGCCTCACTCAGTAAATATTGACAGGTCTGCAAGCAAACAGAAGGCAGCTTTCAGCAAGCAGCTCTCTGGCTCCCTGAGCTGATGCTGGACCAGAGACACTTGGTGCTCTGTGGTTATGAGCTGCTGTTTACAGAGGGCAGGATACAGGAATGGATCTCCAGCAGCTGTGATGACAGTGGCAAATTGATGGGCTCACAGGAGCCACCAGCTGCGTGCCCGCTGCCCACCTGCAACACAAGAAGTGGCTGCAACCACTTCAGCCCGTGGAAAAACAAGCTGCCTTTTTCATTCCCCAGCAGCTTCCAGATGGGATTTCTTCAAGAGGATATTCAGGACAATCTCCATTGAAAATAGATAGGATAGCACAAACCAGATTTTTGTTCCAAGTCTTTAGTTCTCTGGTTTTCCTGTTCCAAAACAATGTCCTTAGCATTTAGGTGGTTATTGCACCTCCTGTAAGTTGTTAGATTTAGGCAAGTCACAAATGCAAGTGAGTATAAACATAGAGATAATCTGATTGAGTCCTTCTTATGGGTCCATGGAATTGAGTAGCCAGTCATTAGCAGCATCAGTTCTTACAGAAATCCCAAGTTTAGTTCTTTATACCTTATTAAAACTAACTTGCAATCCTAAAATGGGAGATCTATGCCCCTTTCAGACTATTGCCTGTTAGCTAAGTGACCACATTCCCTACACAGGTGGAGCAGAGTTCTTATGCAAAGAGGTGGGATTGCAAGCGAGGGCTCATGACGGATTGGGTTCACTTCCTGGCTCACCCTTCCTATGACTTTGGGCAGGTTATTTGATCTCTTAATGCTCTAGTTCCTATCCATGAAAAGGAGGTGATAATGCTTTCCAGCTCTTTCTTTCATCTACTTAGACTGAAAGGGACTTTGCTTTTTCTGTGCTTCAGTGTTTTCTGTTTGTATTATTCCTAGAACAGTTAGATTCTGATCCGCTGCAGAAGTTCCCCCGGTACTGCAGTAAATGCAAGTAATTATCTGTTCTCATTTAGAGCCTGTGGGCACCATCAACAGCCAATAAACAAGAGGATGACTCAGGTCCTTAACTGACACTGTGTGGGTCTTAGACAGAGAACTAAGGAGTGGGACAGTAATTTCAGCAGTAGATCCGAGAGTCACCATGCC